>NC_041224.1:163661865-163683406 GCF_002837175.3 Physeter macrocephalus
GGGCTTCCCTGGTGGCGCAGTGGTTGCGCGTCCACCTGCCGATGCAGGGGAATCGGGTTCGCGCCCCGGTCTGGGAAGATCCCACATGCCGCGGCTGGGCCCGTGAGCCATGGCCGCTGAGCCTGCGCGTCCGGAGCCTGTGCTCCGCAACGGGAGAGGCCACAACAGAGGGAGGCCCGCATACCAAAAAAAAAAAAAAAAAAAAAAATCATGGAGTCTATAAACATTACTACATTGTGAGATATTTTAAATTAGCTCAAATCAAAAATTAAAATGCTTATTCAATATTATATACCTTTTATTGGACTTGATTTCTATCATTTTGAAGCTGAAGCATATTCTCTAATCATCTGATTCAATTTCACAAATTTTAAAGAACCGGTAATACATAAACTGTGATATAATAGTAAACAGGACAGAGTCATTTCCCTGAACATGCTCACAATATAGTAAGGAAAGCTAAAATGTATACAAATATATCACAATGTAATAGCTTTTATACAGTAAAAAATGCTTTACCCTGAATGAAGGCCACCTTAACGGGTCAGTGGGGGTGAATAAAGGCTTCAGATCAATTTAAAATATGAATGAGGCAATGTCAGAGAGTTCCCTCCTAACAGAACCTCTTACACATTGAACATCTCTCACATTCCACAAGGTAGGCTGGGGAGTACTGAAGGCTCATATTTCCTTCTGTTTATTTTAATTTTTATTTATTTATTTGTTTGTTTATGTATTGGTGGAAGGACATCTTAAACAAGAAAATATTTCTTTTTCTCATGTAAAATTCTAGGTAGCCATGTTTGGTTCAGAGGATCCACAGTTTCTCCAGTGCCACAGTTTTCTTCTCTTTCCATTTCATCACCCTTTACATGTGACTCCAATGTTCAGGATCAGCTCATGATTGCTAGATGGTTTCTATAACTCCAGCCATCATATCCTCTTTCTGGGCAGAAAGAAAAAATATAGGACAACAGACTTGCATTCTTTTTTTTTTTAATTTTTTTGTTTATTTCTGTTTTTTGTTTTATTGTTTGTTTATTTTGTTATGGAAGTATAGCTGAGTTACAATATTATATTAATTTCAGGTGTACAGCACAGTGATTCTACCTTTTAATAGGCTATGCTCCATTTAAAGTTATTATAAAATAATAGCTATATTTCCCTGTGCTGTACAATATATCCTTGTTGTTTATTTATTTTATACATAGTGGTTTGTGTCTTTTAATCCCTTACCCCTATCTTACCCCTATTTCCTTTCTTCTCCTCTCTGGTTACCTCTAGTTTTTTCTCTGTATCTGTGAGTCTATTTCTATTTAAATACATTTGTTTTATTTTTTGGATTGCATGTATTCATGATAACATGAAGTATTTGTCTTCTCTGTCAGACTTATTTCACTTAGCATAATATTCTCTATGTTCATCCATGTTGCTGCAAATGTAGAATTTCATTATTTTTATGGCTGAGTAATATTCTATTGTATGTACCACATCTTCTTTATCTGTTCATCTGGTTTTGGTCACTTAGCTTGTTTCCATAGCTTGGCTATTATAAATAATGCTGCTATGAACATTGGGATGCATGTATCTTTTTGAATTATTATTTTAATTTTCTTCGGATATATAACCAGCAGTGAGATTGCTGGGTCATATGGCAGTTCTATTTTTAGTTTTTTGAGGAACCTCTATACAGTCTTCCATAGTGGCTACATGAATTTACATTCCCACCAATGGTGTAGTAGGGTTCACTTTCTCCACATCCTCACCAGCATTTGTTATCTGTAGACTTTTTGAGGATAGACATTTTGACAAGTTTAAGATAATACCTCATTGTCATTTTGATTTGCACTTCTGTGATGATTAGTGATGTTGAGCATTTTTTCATTTACCTGTTGTCCGTCTCTACGTCTTCTTTGGAAAAATGTCCATTCAGGTCTTCTGCCCATTTTTTGAATGGATTGTCTGTTTTTCTGATATTGAGTTGTATGAGCTGTTTATATATTTTGGATATTAATCCTTTATTGACCACATCATTTAAAATATTTTCTCCCATTCCCTGGGTTGTCTTTTCATTTTGTTGATGGTTTCTCTTGTTGTGCAAAAGCTTTTAACTTTAATTAGTTCCTATTTGTTTATTTTTTGCCTTTTTTTCTTTTACCACAGGAGACATCGAAAAAAATATTGCAACAATTTATGTCAAAGAGTGTTCTGCCTATGTTCTCTTCTAGTTTTATGGTTTCCAGTCTTACGCTTATATATTTAATCAATTTTATTTTTGTATGGTGTGAGGAAATGTTCTAATATCATTCTTTTACATGAAGCTGTCCAGTTTTCTCAGCACTACTTATTGAAGAGATTGTCTTTTCTCCATTGTACATTCTTGCCTCCTTTGTTGTAGATTAATTAATCCTAAGTGTGTGGGTTTATTTTTGGCTATCTATTCTGTTCCATTGATCAATGTGTCTGTTTTTGCGCCAGTACCATCCTGTTTTGATTACTGTAACTTTGTAGTATATACTGAAGTCAGGGAGTGTGATTCTTCCAACCTTTTTCTTTATTCTCAATGTTGTTTTGGCAATTAAGGGTCATTTTGGTTTCATATAAATTTTAAGCTTAGTTGTTCTAGTTCTGTAAGAAATGTCATGGGTATGTTGATAGGAATTGGATTTAATCTGTAGATTGCTTTGGGGAGTATGGATATTTTCACAATATTAATTATTCCAATCCAAGAACACGGGGAATCTTTCCATTTCTTTGTATTATTTTCAAATTCCTTTATCAGTGTTTTATAGTTTTCAGAGTATAGGTCTTTAACCTCCTTGGTTAAGTTTATTCCTAGGTATTTTATTCTTTTTGATGCAATTATAAGTGGAATTGTTTCCTTGATAGTTCTTTCTTATAGTTCATTATTAGTGTGTAGAAAAGCAACAGATTTCTGTATATTAACCTTGTATCCTGCAACGTTACTGAATTCATTTATTAGTTCTAATAGTTTTTTGGTGGAGACTTCAAAAATCTTTCTTTTAAAATAAATTATTTATTGAAGCATACATGTACAAAGAGTACACAAATCAAAGTATACCACATCAATTAATATTCCAAAGTGACAGTATCTATATAATCAGCCCTTAGATCAAGAAATAGAACATTATCAGCACCCAGAAGACCCTCATTCCCTTTTGAGTAACTACCTGTAAAAGGAAATCTCTAAACTGATTTTTTAATTATAAGTTTATTTTACCTGACCCGGCTTTAAAATTTAAATAAGTATTACAGTATATGCTCATTTGTGTTTCTTTTCTGCAACATTATAATTATGTGATTCAGTCATTCAGTCATGTTACTGAGGAGGACATTTACTTTTGGAATGTTTTGTAATATTCCATTGCATGCAGCAAAATTTTTATCATTTTACTGTAAGTATGTATTTGGGTAGTTTTCAATTTTAGTCTATGAACGTTTTTGTCCATGTCTTGTAGTGAACCTGTACACTTTTTTCTGCTTGATACATGCCCACAGGTGGAATTCCTGAGCCATAGAAATATGTCAGTTTTCTCAAGAAATTGTATCAATTTATTCTCCCATCTGCAATAGAGTTCCAGTTGCTTCACATCCTCACCAGCACCTTGTATTACCTATTTTTCATTTTAGCTTTCTGGTGGAGGTGTGATAATATCACAGTATGATTTTAAATGATTTTTAAAATCATTAAAAATTTTTAAATGATTATTTTCCTAATGATTAATAAAAATTTTCCTAATGATTAATAAAAATCGAGCCCCTATTTTATGTTTAATGGTCATTTTTACACTCTTCTGTAAAGTGATACCATATGTTGTCTATTTTCTGTTAGACTTTTTGATTTTTCTTGTTGATTTTCTAGGTGCTTTTAAAAATATTTTGCATATGAATCTTCATCAGATATATGTGTTACAAATGTTTCTCCCACACTGTGGGTTACTTTTTCACCCTCTTAAAAATATTACACCCTCAGAAAAATTACCAGTTTTCTAAAATAAACAATGCACACTAAATAAAAATAAATATACTGAAAACAAGTTAATTATCATTGGACAATTTAATACTATTAATAAACGATTATATATTTTCTACAATTTAAGGCAGAGCAAACATCTAAAGCATTTAAATGGGATAGCTGAGGAGTCACAGGCTGGCTGAAAGTGGAAACAAAGTAATCAACACTTTTAGAGTCATGTGAGTTTCCATCCATTTTTCTCTATGTAATTGTTATACAAATCTGGAGAAGGTAACAATTAGGAGATGTGAGAATCTGATTAAAGTAATGCACTCTCTTTTTATTAAAATTATATGTATATGTGCACACACACATTTTGGTATATGATTTTAGAGACTTTGCCTCCTGAAACCTGAAGATGCCATGGGCACCAGAGTTAAGCCAGTGAATCTAGTACATCTGAGTTCAAGCCATTTTCTTACCTCTAGAAAAAAATGTACCTTTGCAATCCTACACAGATGGTTTCTCCTTGATTATGATTTCTGTCCATCTGTGTTGTTTACTAGATAACATGAAGCAAATTATCCCAAGCCTATGGCAAAACACACACTTATAAAACCATTTCACAGTGAATCAGTGAAAAGGAACATAATTCCAAGAAATCTGAAAAACATTTTTCCCATTTTTTATTCATGTCATTTATTTTCTCTCGTTCACTGCTCAGTCACATTCTAGCTCCCCCTACACAATTATTGAAAGAAGGGAGAAAATGTCTTTCCTAGATACTGTGTTTTTTGAATAACTATCCTCTTCAATTCCCTCCCTGTCTGTAAACTGTACATCCAAAGCTATGAAATATTCAGCAAACACAATTTTGATACCCCCCATCTAGAGACTTCTATTTTACAAAACAGATTGTTTACAACTGTGCTCCCCTTCTGCCTAATGGGTACCCTGGGGGGAATGTTGTTGGTCTTGTGACTGAACCACATATTTTCAACAAATAACAGTGTTGATGCCAATGCAATCTGATAGTAGCAAGCATTATTCAGTGATCTCTGAATAGAAGAGGTTCATATTTCTCTTCACTTTAAGGTATGAAGGAAAAGGACACAGTGGATGTGTGAGCTGCAGCCACATATAAGCAAATGATTTCAAAAAGTAGTGGAGCGTTTCATGTTTTTGGAGTCAAATGGGAGTCCTAAACTGTCATGCTTAGCTGCAGTAGAAATGGATTTCTCTTTGGGGACCAAGACGCACATTCATTTCCTTCCCACTTGGTTTGCTGATACAGCAACCATACCCTGGCAGGTGCTGACTGGGACTGCCAGAGGGATGAAAGCAGACATAAACCACATTGCTCTATTGGGTTCTTAGACCAATAGCAAGAATTTATGTTGTTCCATGAAGACCAAAGTTCTTCCTAGGAACCTGGGCAAACCAATACTGTACTGATGGTGCCAGCTAGTGTTCTGTATGAAAACAAAACTTAGTGAGTAGCAAGATGAGAAGAGGTGAGGAAGCAAACTTCTAATAAGGAACCAGAAGTGTCTTGAATACTTAGATTAACAATTTTAACAATGCCGATTTAACTATAGTAGGATAGATGTACATTCATCTCAATGCCATTTGTTAAACTTAGCATCTATTTATTGTGCACCTACCATGGGTCACACATTAGGAATACCACACAAAACACAGTTTCTGACATCTAAAGCTTGGAGTTGGTATTTGAAAAGGAAGAGTAAATAGTTTCCAGATGGTGTATTTGATGATAGGTTAGGCAAGTGATGTTGTGAGACCAACAAGAGGGGCACCTCTCTCAAGCTCAAGGAAGTTCATAGAAGTGACCCTGGAGAGGTGACTGCTAAGTCAAGTTCTAATGGATGATCAGAGAAAGGCCAGGTAAAGTGGTGGGGAGAAATGGGGTGGCGATGATGATGATTTAAGAGCTATTATGATGGTAGAGTTGAAAGCTATTATGACATGATTGGATGTAAGTGGGAAAAAGAAAAAAAAAATGGAGAATCCGGTAATGACCTAGCTGTGAGATAAGGTCTAAAATTAAGGCCCCAAGAGTGGTCTTCGATGTCCTAACCACAAGCTCAACTCACATTGTGCTCTCATGGATAAGGACCTATAGCCAAACAACCTTCTTTATCCTGGAGATCAAGCACAGTGCCTGCTTGTCTCTGAGTAAAAGGCTTCAATTCCCTGCCAGCCCACATAATTATTCAAACAAGCCAATCATATATTCCCACAGGAATTAGGGTTCACCCTACCCTTTTTTTATGACAAGCCTAGGTCCCACAGCCTCTGCTGATTCACTCATTTCCAAGGTGCACCCCCCTGTGGCCCTGTGTGTCATGGCGTCCTCATCCCCCACACTGAATTTATGTGATTAGTAAACTGATGTTGATCTCATCTGTCCAGCGTTGGTTATTGTGTCTTCAGGCATCCTAATAATCTTGAAACAGGCATTCCTCCTTCACTAATAGGATGGAGAGGAGATGAATAAAACACTAGCTTGGACAATGTTTTGGTCCTTTTGGACTATAACAGAATACCATAGACTAGGTGTCTTAAACAACAAATATTTATTTTTTACAATTCTGGAGGCTGGGAAGTCCAAGTTCAAGGCACTGGCAGATTCAGTGTCTAATGAGGACCAGCTTTCTGATTTTTAGATGGTTATCTTCTTACTGTGTTCTCATATGGAGGAAGGGAAAGGGCTAGAGGACTTCCTGGGATCTTTTTTATGAGGACACTAATCCCACTTATGAGGGCTCCACCCTCATGACCTAATCACTTCCCACAGGCCCACCTCCTAATACCATCACCTTGGAATTTAAGATTTTAACATATGAATTTGGGGGAGACATAAACATTCAGTCCATAATAGTCTGCCCCTGGTTCCCCAAAACTCCTGTTCTTCTCTCAAGCAACATTCATTTATTCTGTCCTGACAAAAGTCATAACTCATTCCATTTTCAACTCTAAAGTCTAAGTCTAAACCTTCATCTAAATATCATCTGAATCAGATATGGGTGAGAATCGAGGTACCAGGTAATAGTTTTTCCAATTATTGAGTAAGGAAATGCTCAAGGAAGAATAAGCTTTTTGTTTGTTTGTTTGTTTGCTTGGTGAGGGTGAAAGTAGAGGTAGATGAGGAATGTAGTAAATTCAGTTTTGGAGAAAATAAAAAAAAAAGGAAGCAATCTGTTATGTGAGAGGAGGAGGGGGAAAGAGAAGGGAACATGCACATATATATATAAAAACATTTGCAGATTGCTTGGCAGGAAATTGAGCAAGTTTCTACTTAACTACTTCCCATTCCTACTTGAGGTGGGAACAACAAAGTCCCTGGGAATGATGGAGGATGTGGTTAGGTAAGAGATTTGGGGAGAATGAAGCAAGTTGGAAATAGCTGAATAACTCTGGTGAAGAATCAAAAGGTGCATCCCTCAGGGCAGTTGAGTTATCACTGCCAAATTTTTTTATTCTTCTTGTTTTAAAATTAACATTGAGTATGCACTGTATGTATAAAATAACAATCCCAGGTTCAGAATCTTTGTAGGATAAATCAGCAGGATGCAATGGCAGATGAAAATTGCCCATGCCAAGAATTTTGAAATTGTATAGTTTATGCATATGTGTCTATACATCTATGTTTATATTTCTCTGTTGCATAGTAGTTTATTTGTTCATTCATAAGAGATTCTCTATTGCCTTGGCAGAAATGCTAAATTGCATTTTGATGAAGGCAAAATCTTAGAAAACTGCTTGGAGGTAGGAACTGAGTAATGGAGGAAAGAGGGAAATGTGTGATCTCTCAAATTGTAGGAAACATCTGTAAAGATAAACAAGATGAGGAATTGTAAAGCCTATGATGGTAGAAAGCTTCAAGATGAAGAAAGAAACAGTGAAATGTAGATATAAAGCAAAGAGATATGCTTCATGATTTTAGATGTTTTCTCTTAATTTATCACTTTTAAAAGTTCCTTGTTCAGTGACTATTATCCTTATAAGATGAAGGAAATTTGGACAAAGAACACACAGAGAGAAAGCCATGTGACTACAAAGGCAGAGACTGAAGTGATGTTTCTACACACCAAAGAACACCAAGGATTTCTGAAACCCACCAGAACTATGGAGAGGCTCCTAGAACCTTCAGATAGCATGGACCTGAGACACTTTTGATTTCAGACTTCTAGCTTTGAGAATGGTAAGAGAATAAATTTCTGTTGTGTTAAGCCACAGTCTTAGGAAACTAATGCATCAGGTGAAATGTTCAAAAATATGTTCAGAAAGCCCAACAGTGGCAGAAAAGTCCCTTTTCTGAGAGGCCTATTTGTTAAGCCAGATGCCCTTGTTTTCTGACTCAATTCATTTTTTACTGAAGTTTTCATCACCAAGAGCCTCACCATTCCTTTTTATTTAGAAATACATCACTACCAAATTCTATAATCAGAGCATTCCAGGATTAGGCCAGCACACAAATCATCTCTACTGACTCAGAAATTTATGTGTCTAGACTCCAAAGGGCTCTTACAAAGACTGGATCTGAACTCCATGGAAAACTTTTCCACCCAAAAAAGGTACTCAGCTACAATTCAACATATTTGACTTCATATTTTGTGCACTTTTTTCCATTGTGCTGCATACCTACACAGGTCTACACAGGAAAAAGGAAAAAAATGGATAAAAAGAAAGAGGGAGAGAAAGAACAGCAAGAAGGTGGGAGAGAGGGAGAGAAGGGGAGAAGTTTCCTTTAAAATAATGAACAACTTTGGCTGACATCAAATACATCCTTTTCCTACACTTTAACCATTAAGACCACAATATCTGCTATTTTTTAGAACTGAAAGATTCTGGAGAATAAAGGTGGAGCCGGAGCAGAGAACACAGTAACTCCTAATGGACCAAAACACATCCTTAAAACAAAAAAGGTTTTGTTGTTGTCAATAAGATTCTAAAAACTAAAATGAGAGAGGTGCTTTCAATGTTATGTGTTCCTTCAAATTCCCAACAGCAATTTAACCAGCATATCACAAACCTGAAGTAGTTCCCTGGACTCCAAAATAACCAGTTCCAATATTCTAAAATACCTCCTTCTTTTTTTTTTCCCCATAAAGTACCAACTATATATTCTTATAAGTTCAATTACTTCAGCCAAAATCTGGAAATGGCTTAATAAATGAACAATATAGTAATAAAAAATGTCTAGGTCTTTCAACAGAAGAATGCTACAAAATGCAATATTCATTGAATACCTATGACATCCTGATTGGTTAGGAATGTGGGTCCTATGCAAGAATGCAAGATGGATGTGAAAGAGATTTTGAAAACTCTTCATTTTATTTGGAGATATCCTCTTACTATGTGTATTCTTATTCATTTTTCCTCTTTTCATTCCCTCAGTCTAGCTACTCTAGCCATCATCTTTAGGTAAAATCAACCTATTTCAATAACATGAGAATTTTTTAAATGATTTATATTGAACACCTGAGGATGCAACATTTCTCCAAGAATGCAGATGCAGTGTTCTGTTTTTACTTGAATTTTGAAGTGTTTCTAGACGATCCATACAACATTGACCATAATTGTAGGCTAAATTGTTGATACAAAGTTAAAATTTCTTAGAAAGATTAGATGGAATTTCATTCATTTTTTTCCTGCTCAGCTCCTTGACCCCTACTGGGAGATATGTTTGCCGTTTAAAATGAGCCTAAATTTATTAATCACCCACTTGACACTTAATCATGTAAATTAATGATACTTGATAAGTATGCCTTTTGCAATTGCAATGATGACTAAACTGTGTGTTTTGTTAACTGTACCATTTATAGCTCACTGATTTTGGAACGGGAAGAAGACAAGTTCATTTGTTCTATAAGTGTTTACAATGCCATTGCTCTCTGAGTTTAAAATAACATTGACTATTTATTCAAAGGCCTCCTTATTGAACATTTAAAAATTCCTCATCAAGTATCAACTCTTATCTACTTTTAATATAATTCATATGTGCTGTTTACGGCAGACACAGCCAGACACAGTTCAGGAAGACCGTCAGCTACATCTAGTCTCTGATTCTTGGCCACTACTCCAATTTCTCTCCCTACGTAATAAACAAAAAAAAAAACAATAGCTGAAACACCACTCTAATATCTGGTGGACCTTTTGTCTACTCTCTTGGAGAAACAGCTCCCAGTTATCCACGGATTTTGGCTCTAGGATGGTACTCTTTCATTCCATCCCACTTCTGTCATTATCTTACTTGAATTTCTCATCTGAAACAGCAACACATACAGCTGCCCAGCTCTGCCTATTTCTAAGGAGTCAAAACCCCAGTAGCCTTCCCCTCTAATCTTTTGCAACATCTTTTCTTATGGCCACTACTGGCTGCTTCAACCCTCACATTAAATTTTCTTTGATATTGATATTTCTGGTACTTTTATTTTACACCATTTTTATTTGTAACCATTCTTTTTCTCAGTGGGTCAGTACCATCCTGCCAGTATTTTAACCTTAGATAGGCTGACCCAATGTTTAGTTATGTGAATCTTTTACAAACTTCACCAAATTTAGAGTTCCATTGATTCTTTGTCTTAAAATCTCTGAACTTCAATAGATCTTAAAATGTAACTGCTCTCTCTCTCTCTCTTTTGTATACTTGGAACTAGTAGGGGGAAAAGTACAATTTTTGTATAGACTGGCATCGTAGAAAATATGTCATTTCTAAATCCAGCTGGGTCTTCATTGTCATCTGGCAACATTCTTACATATTCCTGGTTAATTCTCCCATTCTTCTCAGAAGATAGATTTTTGTCATGTTCTTCAAATCTCCCATCCTAAAACTTGGTACATTATAGATATTTATTTGAGAGAGATGATGAAGACACCAGGATATGATAAACTCACTTTCCTGTCCTTACCTACAAACTCATTTTCATCTACCCTTATCTTAACATCTTTCTTCCCCAAGAACTTGACAGAATCATCACCCTCTCTCCTCTCTCTGTGACCCTCTTCTATATGACTCTTCACTCCTTCTTTCTGAACATGAAAGTGGGTTCATAGCCTTTGAATAAAAGAATGAAAAGCATCCTTTTAAAACCATGCATCCTTATGTGTACTGTTATTTTTCTCACCTCTGAAATCAAGATTCTTAATAGTTTAAGCCAATCTTGGTTTCATTATTTTTTTGACTTAACCTCTCCCAAGCCCTGTTGGAATCTGATTTTTTAATTCCTATTGCTCCCAAGAAAACAATGATATGTCACTAGGCATTTTAATATTCCCTGCACTAACAGATGTCTGCATGTCACTTCCACATCCTTTGACATAGCTTACATTTCATTTCTCCTCAAAGTTCTCTTGGATCTTCAACAGCAGACCTTTTTGGGTTTACATCTATATTAATGACTATTACTTTTTAATATGTTTATGAGATTTTTTGTCTTCATTCATTGACTTCATGAGATTTAGCGTTCTGAGAAAAGTTCTTTTATCTCTGCATTTGCATAATAATTCCCTTCCACACCTTATCCACCTTTTGCCAAACATCTTATCTTTGTTCCAGATTCTTATACCTACTGCACATCTTTACTTAAATATGTACATCTCAGTCAAAACTTTATCATCTCTCTATGCTCACACCTTCCTGTCAACCCTGTTGTGAAAAACAAAAATTCCCACTCTCTTTATTTCATATAAAAGTATTTAACTCGATCATATAACTGCCAGGTTATCTTTGTGGTGATACATTGATACATTGAGAAATATCTACCAATATTTGGTGGGCGAGGGGATGACTGGAAGAAATCATTGGAAAGCAACCACTTCCTAGCCATCGGTAATAGGAGATATCAAGATTCAAGTTGTTTCAAGAATGACTGTTCAATAATTTCTTGGCTGGGCCCTAGAAACCATAGGAGGGGAGGGGAATGTAGAATAAAAGAGCTTCCATTGGTCATAAGCTCTCTAACCAAGAAGTTAACCATCCTGTATTTCAGTGATTTCCACCATGGGAATGGCCATGAGGGAGGATGGACCTGCAGTGGTGTCAGTGCAAAGCTTTTGTGTCCCCTTGCAGGCAGGAAGCAAGTTTCTTCCAGTTTAGTTTTGACTGAAATCCATCAGACACCACACAGAGCTGGACTAAGATGATGAGGCCAAGAGTATCTAAAGTTGTCTGCATCAGCTATCTTTACCCAACTTGATAATCATAATTGTAGACTACTCCCATATTGCAGCACATGAGGAAGAAGAGGGGAAAGAAGAAGGAATATCCTTCTTTACCAAAAGATTGTGATGACAAAATTGGTAGTCTTTGGAGCTGGCAGTTATTTAAAGAAATGTATAGATTCTACTATAAATACTAAAGACATTAAAAGGATAAAAAAGGCATACCATCAATGATTTTATGCCAATAATTTTCATTCATAGCTAAAATAGAAAAGTTTTGAAAGACACATAACACCAGAAATGACACAAAAATAAATAAGAAATTTGAAAATCTCTTTATCTGTCAGAAATTCAATTCTACATTATAAACCTTTCCACAATTAAAACTTCCAGTCTTAGATAGATTCATTCCAGAATTCTACCAAATATTTTAAGGAGGAAATAACAACAATATTAAACAAACTCATTTTTTTCCCTGATACAAGCATGTAAGTATCTAAATTTCCTCCTTAGGATTACTTTATAGTTACTCTAAAATTTTTGATATGCTGTGTTTAAATTATAATTTAATTCAAAAGCTGGAGAGCTGGGACAGCTGGGCCCCCCAACCTCAGTATGTGTTCATTCACTTGGGTGTTCCTTCCCTTCATGCAGTTTACCTGTGTAATCTCTTCAGCAGAGGGGCCAAAATTCCTATGTGGTGGCTCCAGGCCTTCTTAAGACTTAGATCTAGAACTATCATTGCATCACTTCCACCAATTTTACTGGTTAAATCGAGGCAGAAAACCATCAGAAAATCAATGTAGGAGTGAGTGTGAAAAAAAAAAAGCACAGAATTTTGGGGACCATCTTTCAAGGCTGTCTACAACAGAGATATTCCGCAAATATCATACAATGATTTATTACAATTATGATAGATATGATAAATAATAAGTATCCAAAAACAAAACATTTAGGGACTTTTTAAAAATTTCCAATGTCTCAGTGTTGGTGCCAATGAGGTAAAATATTTATTTACTTCCACCTCAGCATCATTACTAAACATTGTTCGATCTCAGTCTTTTTTAATTCTGAAACGTCCATTCCATTATACTAAGTTTCTTCTATATGAACAGTTTCTTCTATATGTCAGTGTAGTTTGTCTGACTGGTCAGCTGCTTTGGACTCCTGCAGTTAGATTTCTACCCAGAACCCCAGATTGCATGACTGGAGCCTTGAAACTTTGTCTAACCCTTTCCAATTTTTGTTTCTTTGACAATGGATCTTATTCTTTAGTTATCAGCTGAATACTTTTGAATTAATGGTACATATTGGCCATAAATTCTAGGCTTCATCTGCTAATGGGCAAGAAACTTTTAAAATATCTTCAGGTTTGTTCTTCCTGGCTTGGTACTAGTTTAGAAACCTGTTGAAAACCTTCAGTAAGTAGTGATTGGATATACAGGAAAATATTAGCCCTTGTGTGTGACTTATCTCCTTGGTCAAACATCTAGCAATGCTCTATAAAATTATTGACTGGGGGAGTAATAAGGGGTACAGTCCTCAAGCAGCTTGGTGATACACAGCAATTGTATAAATGTGTCTTCTTGAAGACACTTCAATACTGTTTATGCTTAATAGGGAAGTGTTCATACTTAAGAAAATAAAAGATAAAAGTCCATGGAAATTTAGTTCTGAGAAAATATTTTGTGGAAAAAAAGGCTGAAATTCCAATATAAAATATGATTTTGATTGCCAAATCATTTCATCCATGGCATACTTATCTTTCAAGATTCCTCAAGGATAAGCAACACAAAATGGAGATATGCAATTCATACTATGTACATTTCATGACTATAGCAATTAAAATGAATCTTTGATCAGCAACCATTAAAATTAATCTGATTCATCTTTTCAATTAATTTCAATTTTCAATTGATATTCAGTATGCATTCTATATAACACACACCCACAAAAGCACACATATTCATACAGTACAATTTAAAGACATTGCTTTTAGAAAGTGCTAATGTGTATATAAACACATTTGTACTTTGGATTAAAAAAACAACATGAATAAAAAAAAAAATTTCCTCCTTCCTTATGAACTTGTCACATGTTACACTTTAATGCCACGTATGGTAATACCCTATAAGCAGACCACAGTATGACACTGACATTAACTGCTGTCTGGAAATAAAGAAACCACCAAGAGAGATCTAAATTAAAATGCTTGTGTGTGCTAAAGTGGAATTCTACAGACTTGTGGAAGAAGTATTATTTCATGATCAACAGTCTGGAATCAAGGTTTCTATTCTCTTCCAAGTTGGTCACCGGAATATTTGTGATACCTTGGGCATCTCATAAAAACTATATTTCCTATAATTTTATTTAACACCCTTCAATATAGTCAAGTAATATAACCATACCTGGAACTTAAGAAGCTTAATGAATATATATGTATATTATCTAATCAGAAGACCATAACCATGCTTTCAAACAATTATAACCTGCCATATGAGTCTTTCTTTTGGATGCCATTAGTTTCAAGTCTCTCTGAGCCATCTGAAGTAACTTATGAGCTCAAGATACAGTTCTTAAAGAATGAGTTTCCTGTACCCACTGATCTAGAAAAATCCCAACTAAAATAATTGCACTAAATGATTTCTTGCCTTTTCTATTAAGGAAGACATTTCCCTTTTGCCTCCATGAAACTGACTAAACCATGGACCATAGTAATATTTTGTCTATAATGGCCTTAAATTTCTTATAATGCAATAACTATTGGAATTACTTGATCAAAAGCAGGCAAAATCTAAACAATCAATAGACAACAAAAATTTTCCATGGTCTCTTGCAATTAAGTACAAAGAAGCAATGATGTTTTTAAACATTTTAATGGTCCTTTAAAAATGCATTATTTATCTAATTGACCGTAATCCTATTTTTGGAGTTCCTGGATCTATTTTTTAAATAGACCTAAAAGGAATTCAAAAGTTGATCTGAAATAATTACTATGATCCATGAAAGGAATAACTGTTCATGTTAAAACCCTCAGGTCATTTCAATTAAAAAAAAAAAAGAGTGAAATATACACATATATTGGAAGCTGAATTTTAAGTAAATAACTTGGTTGATTATTTTTCTTTAAAATACCCCAAAGGTACAAATGAACATTATGCCATCTAGAAATTGTCAGTTTGAACAATGAAGTAATTTGTGAGTTCATGGAGTGCCACAAAGAATACAAAAAGAAAAATAATGATGAGAGTAAAAATAGCTAACTTTTTTTTAAAACATCTCTATTGGAGTATAATTGCTTTACAATGGTGTGTTAGTTTCTGCTGTATGACAAAGTGAATCAGCTATACATGTACATATATCCCCATATCTCCTTCCTCTTGTGTCTGCTTCCCACCCTCCCCATCCCACCCCTCTAAGTAGACACAAAGCATCGAGCTGATCTCCCTGTGCTATGCAGCTGCTTCCCACTAGCTATCTATTTTACATTTGGTAGTGTATATATGTCCATGCCACTCTCTCACTTCTTCCCAGCTTCCCCTTCCCCTTCCCTGTGTCCTCATGTCCATTCTCTATATCTGCGTCTTTATTCCTGTCCTGCCCCTAGGTTCTTCAGAAGCTTTTTTTTTTTTAGATTCCATATATATGTGTTAGCATATTTGTTTTACTCTGTATGACAGACTCTAGTTCCATCCACCTCACTATAAATAACTCAATTTTGTTTCTTTTTATGGCGGAATAATATTCCATTGTATATATGTACCACATCTTCTTTATCCATTCATCTGTCAATGGACACTTAAGTTGCTTCCATGTCCTGGCTATTGTAAATAGTGCTGCAATGAACATTGTGGTACATGACTCTTTTTGAATTATGGTTTTCTCAGGGTATATGCCCAGGAGTGGGATTGCTGGGTCGTATGGTAGATCTACTTTTAGTTTTTTAAGGAACCTCCATACTGTTCTCCATAGTGGCTCTATCAATTTACATTGCCACCAACAGTGCAAGAGGGTTCCCTTTCCTCCACACCCTCTCCAGCATTTATAGTTTGTAGATTTTTTGATGATGGCCATTCTGACCGGGGTGAGGTAATACCTCACTGTAGTTTTGATTTGCATTTCTCTGATGATTAATGATGTTGAGCCACCCTTTCATGCGTTTGTTGGCAATCTGTATATCTTGTATGGAGAAATGTCTATTTAGGTCTTCTGTCCATTTTTGGATTGGTTTGTTTGTTTTTTTGATATTGAGCTGCATGAACTGCTTGAATATAGCTAACTTTTAAAAGCTCAACTTAACACACACTTACTTGGCCAACTTTTTAAAGTATGGATGGACTCCTACCAATGTCATTATGTAACAAATGGCAAAAATTCATAAAGAAATCTAAACAATGACAATTCAACAGACTCATGAGAAATTTTGAGGAAATAGTTGCCAAAAGTGTTATCTTTGCTGAATTCTCTCACCCTTTGATGTCCTAACAATAGATCAACCCAATAATTTTCTTAACTCCCTATCCAGCTCCTACTATTATGATCTTAACCATTAACTCTTCGCTCATAGTTAATGTCTGCTAATTTTTATAGGTATTATTATATTTTATGTTAGCAATTTTTCATTTGCAGAGCACATCATTATTACCAAATATTTTAATTTCATACACTAGATTATTTAACTCCTTGTTCCAATTACTATTTCTGCCTAGATTACCAATAGTTTCCAGTTTTTCAATGAAAACCAGGAATTGATTTTTCTTTTAGGTCTACCTATATAGATTTTAAAACAAAGCTTGCTACTCTTTACTTAAAATGTCCTTTGTAATTTGCCTTGTTTCTCCAGTGACCTGTCATCATCATAAACTCCATCACTACTATCCTCATCGTAACAGCAGCTTTGAGTTGCTAAGAACTTTTTAGCACTTTGGAAGTAATAGAGTCAAGAAACTTGGAGTTTACATCTGATAAATTGCTTAAACTTTCTGCACTTCAATTTTCTCATCTTTAAAATAAAGGTAGGGCTTCCCTGGTGGCGCAGTGGTTGAGAATCCGCCTGCCGATGCAGGGAACACGGGTTCGTGCCCCGGTTCGGGAAGATCCCACATGCCGCGTAGCGGCTGGGCCCGTGAGCCACGGCCGCTGAGCCTGCGCGTCCGGAGCCTGTGCTCCGCAACGGGAGAGGCCACAACAGTGAGAGGCCCACGTACCACAAAAATAAATAAATAAATAAATGAAATAAAATAAAGGTAGTTGCAACCTTATCTTAAGGTTGTTTTGAGAATTAAAAATTAATTAATTCATATAAAAGGCTTAGAACATTGGCACACAGCAAGAGTTCAGTTTATTTTTATTTTTTGCCAGAAATTTTACTAAGAATATAAAAGTTATCATCTGATATAAGGATCCAAACAATATGATGAGGTAGGTATCATTTCTGTTTTACAAATGATGAAATTTAGAATTAGAAAACTACTCTGCTCAATGACGTAAATCAGAGATAGGATTCATATCTGGATATATGAATTTTCAAAGTCTACATTCTTCACATCTTTACCTATTCACTTTCATTTCAGTTGGGTTACTTAACTTTGACAGCTAGGATCCTGCAAAGGTCAAAGTCATAAATGGTTTTCATAGTTCCAATATCTGGTTTTCTAATCATTATTCACACCATTATTAAATAACCTTCCATTAATGATGCTCCTATATGATTTCCATACTCAAGAGTCTCAAACGTGTTAGTCACTATCTAATTTTAATACTCACTGTAATCTCATTTTACAAATCTTGGAGTCAGGTGTAAGCCAGCAAATAAGCATCCTGTTTTCTTGAGAAACTGATCAACAGCCTCAGTTTTTCTTGTGTATAAAATATAAGAAGTCCTGTAGAGTTATTGAGATAACTAATTACTTAGGAAAAGTACTAGCACAGTATCTGACACATAGTAGAAGGGAATTAAATGCCATTAGCTTTTCCTTTACTTTCAGCACACAAATTTCATCCACTTGTATAAGTCAGATCTAATAATATTAATATATTATCATATCTTAGACTTGATCATTTATTTGCTCGAAAAACACTTATCGATCTGTTAATTTCCTCGTAACTCTATGAATAAGCAGATATTTTCCCATGTCCCATTGCCTTGAACTTATCACTGTTAACATTTTGGAGAACATTTTTAAAGATACTTTTTTGATTCATATATTGTTATATGATGGCTACATTGGATACACAATTTTTTATAGAAATGTGAATATACTATAATCATATTAAATAAGCCTAATTAAAAAAAACCTGAGCAAGATATTTTGGGTATCTATTCAGATGTATTACTTTTCAAGATAGATGTACAATATTTGTTTATACTAAAATTTTATAGTATATTAACAAACCCACGTTCTTATTTATTATAGCAGACAAGTATATCAAATGTATACATCTTTGTGTGTGTGCACATGTGTATATAATTATATATCATAGAAATATATATAATTTTATAACAACTTCATTGATATGTAATTCATATATTATAAAAGTTCACCTTTTCAAAGTTACAATTCGGTGTGTTTAGGATATTCACATAGCTGTTCAACCATCACTACAATTGATTTTAGGACATTTTCATCACCTCAGAAAGAAATTCTGTATCTGTTAGGAGTCACCCCCGTTCCTTCCCATCCAAACTCCTTAGCTGTAGGCCAATACTAATATATTTGTTATTACTATAGATTTGCTTATACTAGACATTTCATATAAATGGATTCATGCATTACATGGTGTTTTATGATTGGTTTATTTATCATTATATTTTAAAGATTCATCCATGTGGTAACATGTGTCAGTACTTACTTTTTTTATTGGTATATAACACTCCATTGAATGGATATACCATATATTGTTTATCCATTCATCAGTTGATGGGCATTTGAGTTTTGCTTACTTTGTGACTATTTTGAATAATGTTGCCATAAGCAATCATTTACTCATTTTTGTGTCAGCAGATATATATATATATACACACAGGTGTTTTTTTTTTTCATTTCTCGTGAGTGTATACGTAGGGAGGAAATGCTAGGTAAAATGGTAACTCCTTGTTTAAGCTTTTGAGAAACTTTCAGACTGTTTTCCAAAGTAGCTGCATCATTTCACACTCCTACCAGCAGTTTACAAGATTTCCAACTTCTCTACATCCTCACCAATTCTTGTTATTACCTTCTTTTTGATTATAGCCATCCTAATGGGGGTGAAGTGGTCTCTCAATGTGGTTTTAGTGTACATTTTCCCCATGGCTAATAATGTTAAGCATCTTTGCACGTTCCTATTGGCGATTTGTACATCTTCTGTGGAGAAATGTCTGTTGAGATCCTTTATCCATTTTTTAAATTGGGTTATTTGTCTTTTTATTATTGAGTTGTAGTAATTCTTTCTTGAGGAGAGATTTAGGCTCTCTGTTTTTATGAACCACCTGTCTCTTGGCAGAATCTCTAAGCTACTGCTCAGGGCATTTGACAAGGATTGGTTGCCTCTGGTCTTTGCATCTTACCTCTCCCTGCATGGAACACCCACCCTTTGAGCAAGCTGGAGTGAGGTCACATGAGTTCCAGTATCTCAACCTATTATACCTGAGGTATAGCCTTCAGCCTGTGAGTGAGAGCTGGGTGGAGGAAGGGAACCCCGGACCTTTCAGCTGCCTTCATCAGGATATATATTCTTCAATTCAGAGTTTTTAGGTAATTAGAAATACTGAGTACCTGCCACTCCCAGTGAGAATCCATATCCCTTGATTGGAGCTGAGAGGAGGAGGAGGCCAGTCTTCTTCAGCACATCCACCCAGATTGAAGCTTCTGTCAGTCTGAGCGGGGTACTGGAGAAGGAGCTGCTCAAGTGGCTCAAGTGCTACAGACTTTCTATTCTTACTGGGATTTAGTAAATTTTCTTAAATAAATGTTTCTTCATTTGCTATATGTCCTTAGGGACAATTCTCAGAATTTTTATCATTGTTTTTGTTTTACTTATTTATTTTTAATTTTCACTTGTTATGGTTGTTTCACTGGGGAAACGGATCTGTCAATCTCCTCACACTGCCACTCCAGGTATACATGTAATTATAAGTTATACAAATGCAACGTAGAAGTAGAACTTCTGCACAAAAAATGTGATGGTAAGTTTAAATTTTAATAGATATATTCAGATTACCCTCGAAGAAGTTGGAACGATTTATAGCATATTGAGTAGAGAACAAGTTTTTTGGGGCAAGGGGAGATTTGTGTGTGTGTGTTGTAGATGCAACCATTTCTAAATTCTGGGAAAGGAGCAAATAGACAGAAGCTGCTTGAAAATATATATTTAAAAAAAAGATCATGGATGAAGCATCTTGGGCAGAGGATTGAGAATGAATCTTCAGAATTAAATAAATAATTAGTTTGGGATTGGAAGGATAAAGAAATAGAGAAAAATTTGGCCAATAAATAAATGTTTTATTGAACTTCTAAACATGTTCATGGTTTAGAACTTGCATGGTTCCCATGTTGATTGTGTGCTCTTGCAAACAATGCCTGATCCCTGTCGTTAATAAACACATGACTTAGTGGTTTTGTAACCTTAACACATTGACATGTCTCTGATCATATAACCATATATGATCATAAGGTATTTTTTTTCTTAGAAATAAAGAAAGCAAACTATAAGTCTTGGCTATATGGCAGATTGTACTGTAGGAAAAGTTTTACCACATTCTTAGAGACTTGAAAGCTTCCTTAGAGATATTTAGCTACTGTTATAAGGTTTGTTTGGCTTTTATTAGAAAATCCCTCAATAGATTCCACTGACATCATTCATGAACATGCCATTTTATAGAGCTGAAAATAGCAAATAAGGCCAAACTTGGATGACAAAGTCTGCCGCAGATTGGGCATCTATTTCCCAGCAAAGCAACTTGTCTGAGGTTTTAAATTTTGCTTTAGTGTATTCGTTCAATCTTTAGTAGTAGAATATTAAAGTGAATATATGAAATAGTGATTTGAAACACTAATTTCAGCAGTTTGAAGATGAAATATGAAGTATGCATTTTACACATCTGGAATTATATCTCCTACTGACGTGTGCTGTACTAGCCCGCTCGATATTTTAAAAAGTTGTATGTTGAGCTATTAGTGTTCTGCTTTCAAATATATTATGTATTTTACTTTCCCATATTTTGGAATTGGGTAATCACCAACTGGAGAACATCTATAAAAAGGCAATCAGGGGCTTCCCTGGTGGCGCAGTGGTTGAGAGTCCGCCTGCCGATGCAGGGGACACAGGTTCGGGCCCTGGTCCGGGAAGATCCCACATGCCGCGGAGCGGCTGGGCCCGTGAGCCATGGCCGCTGAGCCT
>NC_041224.1:163683485-163734008 GCF_002837175.3 Physeter macrocephalus
GTGCTCCGCAACGGGAGAGGCCACAACAGTGAGAGGCCCGCGTACCGCAAAAAAATAAATAAATAAAGGCAGTCAGAAGAATGAATGATGTGGAAATGATGTCTTAAGAGTAAAATATGAGAAATAGAAAATATTTATCCTGGAGAAAGAAAGGCTAGTGGTGAACATTAAAGCTGTCTTTAGATGCTATGGGGTAAAAAGCCTTTGGATTTCGTGTTTATAGAACCAGAAAGATTAACAAAATTATTGAAAAAATACTTTATTATTGTTATCGATCAGGGTTCTTGGCTTCCTTAGTCAATAGAAATTGATCAGAGACCAGACAAGAAATTCAGACAAGGCTTTATTGGGGTCCCTGCCACAGCAGGGGGAAGGGAGAACAAGTAACATGTTCCCTTACTTGCTCACTCCCCAAGGGGGGCAAACTGATTCCTTACATGGGGGTGAGGGTAGCGGTGTGTCCAGAGGTTGGGCCGGAAGAGTGGCTTAGGTGGTCTGCCCACCCCTTTGCGGTGTTGTATGCAGGGGCCTGTGCAGTACCCTGCCTTTGCTCCAGACGCCCTACTTTTGCTCTTGACTCTTCAGAAGTGGCAGTTGGACATTTTGGGTCTTTTTATATCTTTTATCCAGAATTTGCCCCAACTGCACATGCATGCAATTATTTTTAGTTCCTTATAGTTTCTTTGTACTTTGTAGTTTGAAGAGAGGTGTGTCCAGGTGCAAGCATTGCAGCACTGCAGCAAAGGTCCCAGGTCCCAGGCCTGTCTCATTCCCTCCGAGAGACTCTATACCCTTATTCTTAAGGGGTAAGGGGCCAAAGATCTCTTCTTCTGAAACTTCTTCCTTCTGGGCAGGGGCCACAGATGGTAACCTACCCTAAAGGTATAGAAGTCCCTTGCTGACTGTTCCAAGGACCTATAGGGACCTGAGCCTCTCTCCGCTGGCATGGGTTGAATTCCTTGAGCCATGATGAGCCTTACTTCAAACTCTTGGAGCCTAGAAGACACAAACTTAACCAGAAGGTGAAACAAACAAGACCTAAGACAGGGGAAGAACAACAAGATCCATTAAAGGGCCTAGAAAGGGAAGGAACTAGATTAACTTTGGGAGGGGTTCCTTAAGTGTTGACCAGAGAGTGGAGGCGATATCACCCCTGCCAAAGTTGTGAAGCCGCTCTGCCCAGGCATATATTTCCTTAATATTGACTTCTACCTGTCCTGTCGCATTGACCCAGGTGCAGCAGGAAGTATTATTTATCACACAAACTATCTGTTGATGGTGCCTATCTTTTGAGTAGGCGTCTCAGATTTTCCACTGGCTCACAGATGTATTGTTCTTCTGTTGTAACATGCGGGGTTTCTGGAGGTCAAAGCTTTAGTCTGGACAAACGTACCCAACTAGCTATCCCTTGCAGTTTGACAGCAGGGGGGTTGGCTAAAATTACTCTACAGGGGCCCTTCCATTTTGGCAATAGTTGGTCTTCAGGGGACCCCTCTTTCCAGGTTCTAAGAAGAACTTGGTCCCCGGGATTTATCTGTGAAGGAACAGCTCCTTCCGCTGTATTTTTAGTGAGAGCCAGCAGTGCCTTGTGGGATTGCCTTCTGAACTTGTCCCAGATTAATAATATATCTCAGGGCGTGGTTCACTTCCTCACCCAGGAGAATGTCAGTAGTAAGAAAAGGCCTCCCGTAGGTCATTTCAAATGGTTTGAGTCTCAGACCACCCCTGAGGCTACCCAGACCCCGAGGAGTGCAAAAGGAAGCAGGTTGGTCCAGGGTTCACACATTTCTTGGCAGAGCTTTGCTAAGGTTTTCTTTAAAGTATGGTTCATTTTCTCCACCTTCCCTGAAGACTGGGGTTGCCAAGAGGTGTGTAGCTTGTAGTCTATCCCTAGGGCAGTTGTGAGCCCCTGTGTAGTTTTGGCTATAAAAGAGGGCCCGTTATCCCTCTGGAGGGATTTTGGAAGTCCAAACCGAGGAATTATCTCTTTTAAAAGGGACTTACAGACTTCCACAGCCTTTTCAGATCGGGTGGGGAAGGCTTCAACCCATCCTGTGAAGGTATCAACAAACACCAGAAGATATTTATATCCTGATCGTGGGAGCATTTGGGTGAAATCTGCCAGTCTTCCTCCGGATATGTCCCTAGGCGTTGAATTGGCCTGAGTGATGAAGGGGGGATTGGATGGGCATGTGGGTTATTATGGGCACATAAATCACAGGCAAGTGTTACTTGTTTTACAGTTCTTTTAAGCCCCTTCCCTAAAAAAGCCTTTTGCATCAAGTCCCATAATGCGTCCCCCCCATCGTGGGTGACATCACATAAGCTCTTAGTGAGTTTTCATTGTTGGGCCTCAGGGATTAGAACTTTATCCTCCTTTTTCTACCAACCTGTGCTTCCCTTCTCATACCCCATTTCTCAGCATTTTCTTGTTCCTGTGGGGACTACTGGGGAAGGCCAGGGAGTTCAGGGGGGCCAATCACTAGAGGCATAATTTGTTCAGGTTCTTGCATTCGAGCTGCCTGGTTTGCAATGATCAGCTTTGCTCTTCCCTTGGCTCGCAGAAGATCCATCCCTCTGATGGCCCCTACAGTGGACTACTGCTACGTGGGTCGGGAGCTGCACTGCTTCTAAAAGAGCCATAGTCAAATCATTATGTTTTATGGGGGAATTTCTAGCGGTTAACCTTCCTCTTTCTTTCCAAATGGCAGCATGATCATGTAGCATGTGGAACCCATATTTAGAGTCAGTAAAAATATTTAATTTCTTATCCCTCCTTAATTGCAAAGCTCTCATTAATGTAATTAGTTCAGCCTTCTGGGATGATGTCTGGAGTGGCAGGGCCTTGGCTTCTGCGATTTCACTAGATTAACTGTAGCGTGCCCCGCCTTTTGGGTTCCCATTTCTATAAAACTACTCCCATCAGTAAACCATTAGATGGTTTTCAGGGCTTTCATGAGGCTCATCTAGAAGATCAGACCTACTGGAGTAAGTTTGTTCTGTGGTCTCTATACACTGATGCAGTAAGTCTCCACTCTACAGGGTTCCTGGGTTCAGGGTTTGGCACACCTTTAAGGTCATGTCGGGGGTGTCCATTAGGAGGGGCTGATACCTTGTCAGCCTTCCCCCAGTCAACCAATGATGTCCTTTGACCTCTAGAACAGATTGTACCTGATGAAGGGTTAATACGTCTAAGTGTTGTCCCAGGGTGAGCTTGGAAGCCTCATTAACCAACAAAGCTGTGGCTGCTACTGCCCACAGGCAGCTTGGCTATCCTAGGACAAGTGAGTCCAGTTGTTTTGAAAACTAAGCCATGGGTCTCTGATCTGGTTCCAGCTTTTGGGTCAGGATTCCTAGTGCTATCCCTGAAAGTGTTTGTCCAAATTTGGAAGCCCCAGTACTGGTGCTCTACTCAACTCAATCTTTAGGGTCTCAAAGACCTGCTGGTGGTCCTTATTCCACTGAAGGGCTTTCCTTTCTTCTCCCTTTAGAGCCTCATATAGGGGTTTTGCTATAAGGCCATAAGTTGGAATCCATATATGACAGAACCCAGCCATCTCGAGAAAGACTCGGAGTTGCCTCTATGTGGTAGGATATGGTAATGCACTAACTGCAGGTTTTCCATCCATGTCCAGGGCTCATGGCCCTGTGGTCAAAACAAATCCTAAGTATTGAACCCATTGTGAGATCTGAGCCTTGGTTGGAGAGACTTTATATCCCCTTTTTGGCTAAAAAAATGTAGGACCCTAACAGTACTTTGATCTGAATCTTGTTTGGTCTCACTGTCAATAAATCACCAACATATTGTGGCAGAGTTCCCTTCTCAAGGATCGGTTCCCTGAGTTCCCTTGCTAGTGCCTTTCCAAAAACGTGGAGGCTGTCCCGAAAGCCCTGTGGAAGCACTGTCTGGGTATATTGGGTAGCCTCCAAGGTGTTAGGGTCCCTCCGTTCAAAGGCAAAAAGGTATTGAGAGTCTGGATGTAGGGGAGTACAGAAAAATTCATCTTTGCAGTCCAAAATAGAGAAATACTGAGCACTCCCCGACACTTGGGTGAGGAGGGTGTATGGGTTTGGCACCAGTGGGTGAACAGGGATGACGGCCCCATTCACCGCTCCTAAGTCTTGCAAAAACTGATACTCCCTGTTAGGCTTCTGAACAGAGAGGATCGGGGTGATGCAAGGGGATTAGCAGGGCCCAGTGAGTCCGTGTTTTAGGAACTTGGTGAGCAGAGGTTGGATTCCCCCAGGGCCTCAGGGATTAAAGGATATCGTCTCTTCCAAGGGTAGTTTTCCCCAGACGTTAACGTTACTTTTATTGGGGGAACATGTTTTGCCCTTCCTGGCACCAAGTTATCCCAAACTGCAGGATCTACTCATTCTCTAACTTCTTGGGGGATGTCTTGGAGAATATTTTGATGACCAGCAGGTGGGGCTACTAATAGATGCATTCTCTGTTCGGATTCTTTACCTCCTTGGACTTCACCCTGTCCTAAGAATATGCTAGCTCCTAATTTATTTAGCAAATCTCTTCCAAGGAGGAGGACAGGGCATTCTGGCATATGCAAAAAGGAGTGAGTAATAATAATGGACCCGACTCCACAGGCAAGGGGAGACATAAATCATCCTACCTTTAGCTGTCCATCAATTCCCATCACAGTACAGTCACAGTTGGAGAGGGGGCCGGCCGGCCAAGTCAGAAGAGAGCAGGTGGCTCCAGTGCCTACAAGAAATTCAGTTCTCCCACCTGCCAAATGGAGGGTGACCCGAGCCTCCACTGGAGTAATGAAGGCGGATCGGGTGGGATCTATAGCCGGGCAGGCACTCAGGCCCTGTGAGTCAGTGTGTGGGAATCTCTCACAAGAAACTGGGACCCACTGGGGTTGCCCCTCAGACGTCCCACAGGAAGACACTCAGGACATTTCCCCTTCCAGTGCCCCTCCTTCTGACAAATGGCACACTCATTTGGGCTCAGGCAGCTTTTTGGTGGCCTGTCCAGCTTTCTTGGCCCTCTAGGGTCCCCTCGAGGCAGTGGGTGAATCAGAACAGCTGCGTTTTCTTTATTAGCCTCTTATCCTTATTGGCCTCCTCTGTTGAGTCTTGGTTATTATAGACTTTGAAGGCCTCCTCTACCAAGGTTGACAATGGAGTTTGGGGTCCAGCCTCAAGCTTTTGTAATTTTCTCCTGATATCAGGAGTAGCCTGGGTGACAAAATTCATGGCCAGTAGTGTCCTCCCCTCTGGACTCAGGGTCTGTATTGGTGTACTTCATGAATGCCCCTGTCAGCCGGCTCAGGAAGACTGCCGAGTTTTCATCTTTTTCCTGTGTAACCTCTTGGACCTTAACATAATTTACAGGCTTCACCATGAACCTTTTCATTCCTTCAATAGACAAGTAATACAATGTCTCATCCTAGCCTGGCCTACATGACCTTCACAGTCCCAGGGTGGGTCATGTTCTGGGATTGCATCTCCACCCACCTGATAAATTTGGTGGTGTGGATTGGTGGCCAGTAGGCCATCTATGTGTTCCCTTATCTTTCGAAGCATGTGCTCCTTTTTATCCCAGGTGCAACAGTGGACTAGAATACCCATGATTTCCTGCCAGGTGAGAGAATGGCAACCCCAGCCTGATAACTTCACCTCTAAACTTGTCTGGGTTCTCTGAGAACCTGCCAAACCTCTCTTTATATTCTTAAGTGCATGGAAGATTCCTAAGTCTCCCATGCACTTAGGAATGCACTCTAGCCTGTTATCAAAAGCAGCATTCCAGGAAAACTTTGTTCTCTTATGAGACAGAAAGACCAAATCCAGTCTTGCATCAGCCTACCCTTAATAGAATCCATTTTCCTAATTAAATTTAATCCAACCTTAGAAAGTTCTGACCACATTCAAAATTCTTTTCCCAATGTTCCTCTTCCTCAAACCTTCTGCAACTTTGTGTAGCCATATTATCCTGTCCCTTATTCTTTTCCCATTCAGAAATAACCAGCTCTAGGACAAAATCACCCTTTTCCTTTAACAAAATATATTTCCATTCCTCATATCTTCTTTTCTGAAGACACACATCCAACTTTCCTTAAGCCACCATGAACTGTCTTTTATATTAGCAGTTCCTGATTGGAATATCCCATAACTTCTAGAAACATATATCTTTCTAAAGCACCATTTATTTCCTTAATGTGGTGCAAGACATGTGTCTAATAAACCCAAACATCTTTAGTTTCCCTCTCACAAGAAGACAAAATAGACCTGTTTAGCAATTAATGTTCGAATATTTCAACTTATTTGAAATGGCCTGGATGCTCAATAGATTTCCATCATTTAAGTAATTTAGTTTCAAGTTACCAAAATTTGGAGGGACATTTCCAAAACATAATTATTGCTATAGAGTTTACCAAAAAGCTCTTATCCCAGTTATACTGACTTAAAAGTTTAATCATATCAGGCTATTCTCCTTGTTGACAGATTTTGTAACAGAAACAGTATGCACTTACTGACTTTCAGTAAACTTAGGTCAATAAACATATTATACTTAATGCTGATGACTCTAAAGGCAGGTCTGTATTCATTAAACCCACAAGCTTAAGCTATAGCTCTAATACCATATATTAATTCAGTATTGAATATTTCCCTGATCATGTGAAACTGTAATGTATTCTGGCGAATTTTCTTTTATATTTCTGAGAAATGTATACAAGTGCTCACTTTCCTCAAAGCCAATTAAATACAACTCATTTACAAGTTAGTTTTTATGAAAAGACAGACAGATCCAGATCTCACAGTTTTTCCACTTGGATTTAAAATGCCGCTTTTTTTTTCCTTCCTCTGGAGGACTATAATGGATAAAGTAGTTTCTGAGAGCCCAGGCAGAATAGTTACATTACAAAAGCAGAGGAGAGAAAAGCCAACTCCTAGCTTTTCCATTTTTTCGCTCTTTAAAATCCCACTAAGTAGAGGGGAGAGAGAACAAGTCAACAAGTAAGGTTCATTTGCTTGCTTGCCCCACCTCCAGCTGCAGCAGGGGCCCCAATAAAACCTTGCCTGAATTTCTTGCCTGGCCTCTGATCAATTTCCATTGATTAAGAAGACCTAGAACCCTGGTGGGTAATGTTATAAGTTAATACATTTCCTAGATGTGCGCCTTTTACTAAATAGCTCTTTGTCCTGTGGTAAAATTGTTACTAAATCCGAATTCCACCCCCCCCATCCACTCTGCCTACTTTGTTGTATCAAACGCATGTGCTGCTCTAAAATGTTCTAATTTGTAAAGGCTCTCACTATGTAATAAAGAACAGGATAACATTATGTATTCTTATTTGGTCCATGCAGTGCTTTAGTGAAATAAAATGTCCTGTAAATCATCTATTCTACTTGCTCCTGCTTCCCACTAAAAGCAAAACTAAAAACTGGCAAACACAGCAGGAGCAACAGAAGTCAATCTTTTCTTTAATTTCACATTCAATCCCTGTCTCCTTCTCCAAGTTCTTTCCAACTAGCCACCTTTCCAAATAAAGGGTTATGCACTTAATGAGGTACTGATGAAAATATCATTACCAAATTTTAATTTAGCCAATACTAAGGAACTGTACATACATGGATTAATGTCTAACAGAATGAATATTAGTAGTGCTAAATATAAAATCCTGAATGTTATTTTTTTTTAATCTTTATGGGTATCAGATGAGGAAGACTTTATTTATTAACAGCCTAGGAGGAGAAGACCTAAGGGCATTAGCTGATGATGAAACCAATGGGAATCCACAGTGGAGTGTGGCAACCAGGGTAATTAATCTTAGATTTTACCCATGTTCAAAGAGTATAGCATTTAGCTAGTCACATTTTCCCCTTAATTTGTTAGACCAACTCGGATTATTAGGAGCAATTTAGGGCACTTCTCTTTAAGAGAAATATAAGCAAGCACATTTGGAAAAAGGCAATGGAGAGTTATCACAAAACCATGTCTTATAAGAAACAGTTGAGGGAAATAAGATTGTTTGTCTCCAAAAGAGAAGACTTTGGTAGGAAAGAAAGGAAGAAGGTCGTAATAGCTGTTTTTGTAAAATTATGTGGAAAAGTAAATTGTTCTATAAGGCCTTAAAAAATAGAACTAAGCTCATATCATATGTCTAGAATGGTTTAAATTTAATTCCATTAAATTCAGGTGTGTAGGAAAAATATTTATTTTCCTTAATTTAAGTTTCATATTAAGCCCTTAATCATAAAGTTTAGGGCAATTTTACTTGGATTCAATTTAGAAAACCATAATATATCCTACATTTGTCAAGAGCTTTGCTTATGTTCTAGGAGTTTTCATGGTTTTAGGGGTGGAATATTTTGCAGTGAGATTCTTGAGTGACCTGCCTATTCAGGTCGCCATGGAATTTATCTTGTCTCACTTGTTCTTTGATCTGAAGGCACGATGGACCACCACTGAGCTGTGGTTCTTTTCCAGACACTTGGCCACCTCAGCTCTGATAGCTCTTTCTACCGCATCCTTAACATTCTGGAAGCAGCCGCTGAATCTCTCTAATGGATCTGTGCTAGGCTGGGACACAAAGGTTTATGCAAGGCTGTGGATGGTCCCATCTTTCTGGTCACACCAGGTGTTTATTCCCTTTCTGTAAACCTGTTACCTCCCTGTACTCTAATCCTAGAAGTAAGTGAGACATTGATTCCCTTCTCTTTTCTGCTCTGGGATGCCTTAAACTTCCCTGGGAGAATGTAGTCTGATAGAGTCTTAACCATAGTGATCTCTTTTATAAACTCTCCTCTCTCCTTTCCCTGAAATTTGGAGACACTTTTTCTCTTTTCACCAGGGAAATTTCTTCTCTTAGTCCAGAGGATTATCCATTAGAGACACTCCCTCTGGCATAATGTTTTATACCTCAGAGATACTGAGATACTTAAAGATCATGCCTGATTTCTGAATGAACTGAGAAATGAAAGGCAAATGGAGAACCGAAATATGCCCACTATTACTGATAAAGCCTAAATTGAAAGACATAGATTAATGCAAGAGACAAATGGATTTGCTAATTGAATCCCAAATTAGATTGTTTTACAACCTAATCAATGTCACATTGGATAAGAGCTGGACTCTACTTGAGGATTTGCCAAGGAAAGACATAAAAGCTGGAGAAGCAGATGGGAATGCTAGCTCACTATGGACATGCTCAGTTGCAAAAGAATCATAGATGAGAATCTTGGTTTTAGTTACCAGGATGTACATTAGTGTGTACTGTTTATCTGGAATCCAATGACTGAATTTAAGTTTAACTGGAGAAACCTCCCGTCAAAATGTTAATTTTGACCCAGTAATTTTTCTTTGTCTGAGACTCATTTATATATAAAAGCTTAAGTTCTATTTTCCTTTTTAATCTCCATCTCTAGTTCACTAATATTTGTTGAAATGTGTGTTCTATCTAGAGCATCACTACTGTCTGGTGAGCAGGCATTTTCAGTTTTGTCGCAAAACTGCTTGTATTTCTTCTTCTCTCTTTGAATTTACTTAGACCTAAGGAGTCTGCCTCCTAAGTAAGGTCATCTCTTAATGTGAAATTAGTACAACCAGAAAACAAATTTGGTCTTTGTTATAGAATGACTCTGAATCCTGGAGACAGGAATCTAGTATAATATCCTCCATAGTTTCTTCTTTGACCCTGAATGCAGAAAGGTGTTGGGGGAACACATCTAGGGTAGTCTACCTAGGATCTGAAATAAGAATAAAGGCTAAATCCTCTTTGATTTGAACGTGAGCATGAAGTTGTCCTCATATTCATGCAAATGGAGATTACATGACCGGCCAACTACCTGCCTTTTGATATTAAGTTATAGAGATATGAAATGGGGAATTCTACAGTGCCTGGTCTAAGCAAAGAAAGCTCTCTGTTGATTTGAGAAGTGAAATACTAAACTAAAGAACAAAAGTTTGGTTGTAATTGTGCAAGATGAGCAACAATAAAAGACTCTAAAATATGCCTTAGTTTTTAAATTAAGTGTAAGGCCCAAAATATGTAGAATTTTTTTTTAATAGACTTTAACTTTTAGAGCAGTTTTAGGTTGACAGCAAAACTGAGTGGAAGGTATGGAGATTTCCCACATCTCCACAACTCCCTCACTATCAACATCCCTCACCAGAGTGGTATATTTGTTATGATCAATGAACCTACATTGACACATTATCATCACCCAAAGTCCCATAGTTTGCATTAGGATTCATTCTTGGTATTGTCCACTCTATGAGTTTTGTCAAACGTACGATGACATGTATCACATTATTTTTGCCCTAAAACTGCTCGGTGCTCTGCCTATTTTTTCCTCCCTCCCTCCTAACTCCTGCTAACCAGTGATCCTTTTATCGTCTCCATATTATTTGCTTTTCCAGAATGTCACATAGTTTGAATCATATGTACGATGCAGTAATGTAGTAGGTATCCTTTTCAGATAGGTTTTTTTCAGTTTCACTTTTGCATTTAAGGTTCCTCCATGTCATTTTATGATGCTCCTTTTTTTCTTAAGTATTGAATAGTATTCCACTGTTGATGTACCACAGTTTATTTATCCATTCAACTACTGAAGGACATCTTAGTTTCTTCCAGGTTTTGGCAATTATAGATAAAGCTGCTATGAACATCCATATGCAAATTTTTGTGTGGACATGTTTTCAGCTCCTTTGGAAAAATACAAGGGGCATGATTGCTGAATTGTATAGTAAGTGTGTGTTTAGTTTTATAAGAAACTGCCAAACTGTCTTCCAAAGTAGCTGTACCATACTGCATTCCCACAAGTGATAAATGACAGTTCCTGTTGCTCCACGTTCTCACCAACATTTGATGTTGTCAGTGTTTTGGATTTTGGCCCTTCTAATAGATGTGTGGCATCTTATTATTGTTTTAATATACAAAGACTTTTATTTTCCAAATACAAACTGAAGACGTCAGTAAAAGTTAACTTCAGATCATTAAGTTTTTTTTATATAGGCAGTGAAAAAACAAAATGAGAAAACAATTTATAACATGTTTTTATTTATTTATTTATTTATTTATTTTATCATTATTTTTTTTTTTTTATTTTTTTGCGGTACGCGGGCCTCTCACCGCTGTGGCCTCTTCCGTTGCGGAGCACAGGCTCCGGACGCGCAGGCCCAGCGTCCATGGCCCACGGGCCCAGCCGCTCCGCGGCATGTGGGATGCTCCCAGACCGGGGCACGAACCCGTGTCCCCTGCTTCGGCAGGCAGACTCGCAACCACTGCGCCACCAGGGAAGCCCCATATAACATGTTTTTAAAAGAATGTCAGTTTGCAAGGTGAATGATACAAGTAACTGACAGATTTTATGCACCTCCGCTTTTAGAAGCTATAACATTGTAGGGTTGTTGGCTTTAGAAATAAATACGACTTGTACAATTGCAACATTTGTGTATTTTGCTGGTTATGACACTGAAGATTTAATGGACCACATTAATTAAAGGAATAGACTACTAATTTAAGATTTTGTATTTTGTTGTGTGTTACAGATATCAATACAAGAGAAAGGAATTAGCCTGTTTAAAACAAACAAACAAAAACCAGCAAAACAATTATTACAACACGAACAAGGGCTACTGCTTTTTCTAAGATATTGCGCGGCACTCACCACAATCCTGTTATGTAGACATAAAATGTAATTTTTCCCTGTTTAATTGATCAAGGAGAGGTAAATGACTTGTTTATAATAAAATATCTAATAATTGATATTTTAAAAGTAGTCATTATCTCTGGGCTTCTAAAACACAACTATTTCTTTATCTGCTTAATCTCATTTTGATATTTAAAGTAGTGGTTCTTTCCAACTTTCTTACTTAGATAACATAATTTAAGCAATTTTACTCATTAACTTTTTTTAAAATAAATTTGTTTATTTTTATTTATTTATTTTTGGCTGCATTGGGTCTTTGCTGCTGCTTGCGGCCCCTCTCTAGCTGCAGCGAGCGGAGGCTACTCATCATTGTGGTGAGCAGGCCTCTCACTGTGGTGGCTTCTCTTGTTGCGTAGCACAAGCTCTAGGTGCGCGGGCTTTCAGCAGTTGTGGCACGTGGGCCCAGTAGTTGTGGTGCATGGGCTCAGCTGCTCCGCGGCATGTGGGATCTTCCCAGACCAGGGTTCGAACCTGTGTCGCCTGCATTGACAGGCAGATTCTTAACCACTGCGCCACCAGGGAAGCTCTACTTATTAACTTTTACTGAGATTTACTTGATTTACATAAAATTATTAATCTTATGTAATTGAAGTGTCCTGTATAAACAAATTTGTGTTTTTAGTTTACAAAACTAAGTTCTATTCAAAGGAAAGCTGGCGACACACTTGGTTTCCTAAACTTTATTACTCATTTATTTATGACATTTTTATATTTTTTTGAAAGAAAGTAGTTCAAGTAAATATTTTAATGGCAATGCTAGATTAAAGTGTTTGCTTCAGCCTATGTTGTGATTTGATTGGCGCACTTGAAACACCGTATTCTTGCTGACCTTGACACTGACCCCAAATGCCTCACGTGGAGAAAAGAATTATAATGAAAATGGAGAAACTATTTTGCTGCAGAGCTTAAAAAGCAAATTGACCACTTTCTTTCAAAAGACTGTTTCATGAATATGAGTAACTATGTTGTTTATTATGGCCTATAATCAATTTGTTATAAACTTTTTACTCAATAAATGTGTGGTAATTTAGTTGTACTTATACTCTTCAAAGTGGATTGATCAATTGTACCAGTAAGGTTAGAAATGCCTTGAACAAAGTTGGGTAAGGGTGATAAGTTACAAATTCTAAGAACACCCATACTCATCGTGAACAAGATAATGTCAGAGCCAGGATCGATAAGACATGTAACTGCAAGTAACCAAAGATTGGCAATATTGTTTTGGTCTTAACATTTACTCTCTTGAAAATGGCAGGTAGTAAGTAAATGGCAGTGGTACAGTTTGCACTGAGATTTGGGAAAGGGACCCACACAAACGGACCAACATTACCAATAGCACTGTTATTGCAGAAGAGGCAATGCTGGTCAGGAGTGATCAGTGTAGCATGAGGATTAGCCTCTTCCTCCTTTTGCTATAGGATACCCATGGGGACAGTTGAGTGGATATGAATAGATTATGTAGGAGACTGTCCCAGTAATGCCTGAAATCCTCTTTCTCCCCAAATCAGTAGCTGGAGGCTTGGGAAGATCATATTTGATTTAGAGAAAAAGAATAATTAAACAGGTTTTGGCTTTCAGAACAGTGACTTCCCTTGAGAGTGAAGATATGTTGTTACTGATGATGGTAGAAGAAAACAATATATGTTTATTTCTTGCAATCAACCAAAATTAATTATTTCCTACTGATAAAGTTAATATCATGCTTGCATTGAACCTTGTGGTTTGTACCTTTTAACTTTTTTCCTGCATTTTCATTAACCCATCATATAAATATGGCTTGAAAATTTATCATTGTATATTAAAAATATTTCATGTTGTAATGATAAGTATGATCTGGGTATTTTCAGAAGAAAGTTACTGTTGAAGATAAAGCCAGATGCCCTTGAGTGACAAAAGTAAAAGGCAAACAGTGTGACAAACATTTGAGTGAAAGTGTCAAAACACAATACATATACTGTATGATTTCATTTGTATGAAACTCTAAAAAGGCAAATCTACTCTTTAGTGGCAGAGAGTATCAGTGACTATGGGGGCGGGGGTGTTTGTGGAGGGGCGGGTATGGAGCATTGCCTCACAGTGGGGCACAAGGGATCTTTAGTGCGTAATGGAAATGTTTTATAACTTGACTGTGGTTGTGTTTACATAAATACATAAATTTCAAATCTAAATAGGTTTATTTTATGGTATGCAAACAATACTTCAATGAAATTAGGAAAAAGAAATTACTACACTTTTTTTCTATCTTGTAAGTTATTCTTCATTTCTTATCTAATATTTGCACTGAAAAGCTAATCACATGTGTAAAACATTTCCTGTTTAGATATTTTCTTTCAAAGTGTTACATTACCCAATACTCTCAAGTTGCATTTAAAATTTATATCCACACAACTATTGCTAATTATACATTTGTATCTATCTACAAAAATTGGCATCAAACCCAAGCTGTTAGATGTGTAATTATCTAATTTTCATGAGCAGATCCTCATTTGCATAGGCAAACATGGACATGTAATCTTGTCGCTGTAGGCTACAGATTTCTCTGAATGTTCAGTATCTGTGGCTACTTTTCTTAAGCCACTATTAAAGGGCCTACTCCTCTGAGAAATACACGATACCCCCTTCTGATATTAATATTAATGGTAAATATTATATTTTATACACTATATATTAAACATGTAACTAACATTAATATAAAACTAATTCAGTACTGTATGTCATATTATTCTTTGTGTTAGTAGAAGATGTAATTTGTAGTAATTCTTATGGAATAAGGGTAAACAATAACTGTTTTTGGATACATGAATTTATTAAATCTACATCTCATTGAGCTTTGCATCTAAATTAATAAGTATAGGATAAGCCCTTATTAACATATTATATAATATTTACTTTTTGAACTGTGACACAGTGTATAGATTAACTTAATAACTTAATAAGAATATGCCTTCTATAATTATCTTCCTTTTGGTAGCCTAAGAAGTTTTGTTTTTTTTTCTTTCCATGCTGGCTTATTTCACTTAGCACCGTGTCCTCATCAAAAGAGTAGCTTCCAACCACACTTGCCCTTCTGTGGAACTATTGTCAATGACATTATCCATTGTGCTGTACTGACCTATATAAGTTGCATTCCACTTCAGAAGCTCCTATTATTTTTGAAACTTTCTTTGATTTTATATTTCTATCATCTTTTTGTCTTCCAGTTTTATTGTGATATAATTGATATACATCGCTAAGTTTAAAGTGTACAATATAATGATTTGACTTATGTATATCATAAAATGAGTATCACAATAACTTTGACGAACATCCATGATCTCATATAGATAAGATATTAAAGAAATAGAAAAAAAATTTTCCTTGTGATGAGAACGCTTAGGAATTACTCTTAACAACTTTCATATGTAACATACAGCAGGATTACTTATATTTATATCATGTCGTACATTACATCCCCAGTACTTATTCATTTTATAACTGGAAGTTTGTACATTTTATACTGACTTCATCCAATTCCTCATCCCCCAACACCCTGCATCTAGTGACCACAAATCTGATCTCTTTTTCTCTGAGTTTTTTTGTTTGTTTTCAAAGTATAATTGACCTACAACACAATGTTAGTTCCTGTTACACAAAATAACAATTCGACATTTCTGTGCATCTCAAAATGATCACCACCATAAGTCTAGTTATGATATGTCACCATGCAAAGATATGGCATAGTTACTGAATATATTCCCCACACTGTACATTTCATACACATGACTCATTTCTCTTGCAACTGGAAGTTTGTGCCTCTTAATCTCCTTAACCTGTTTCTTTCCTCCCCCCACCCTCCTCTCCCCTGGTAACCACCCGTTTGTTTTTTGTACCTATAATTCTTTCTCTGTTTTGTAATGTTTGTTCATTCGTTTTGTTTTTAGATTCCACATTATAAGTGCAATCATATAGTATTTGTCTTTCTCTGTCTGACCTATTTCACTTAACATAATACCTTCTAGGTCCATCCATGTTATCACAAATGGCAAGATTTCATTTTTTATGGCTGAGTAATATTCCATTATATCTATATCTATACATATATGTGTATATATATATATCTATATATATATGTCTCACACCTTTTTTAGCCATTCATCTATTGATGGGCATTTATGTTGCTTCCATATCTAGGCTATTGTAAATAATGTCACAAAGAACATAAGGGTGCATATATCTTTCATAATTAGTATTTTTGTTTTCTACAGATAAACACTCAGGAGTGGAATTGCTGAATCATATGGTAGCTCTACTTTTAATTTTTCGAGAAATCTCCATACAGTTTTTCATAGTGGTTGCACAAATTTACATTCCCACCAACAGTGCACAAGTTTTCCCTTCTCATCACATCTTCACCAGAACTTGTTATTTGTTGTATCTTTGGTAAGAGCTGGTGGGCGGGGCTATGTCCCTCTCAGTTGCTTGGCTTGAGGCAGTTTAGTACTGGTGCCTACGGGCTGGTGGGCAGGGAAAAGTCTGGGCCCTGAGGTAATAATCTAGAGGGAGGATCCCAAAATGACACCGACCAGCACCAGTGTCCATGTGGTAGAAGGAGCTCCCCGAAATGGCTGCTGCCACTGTCTGTGTCCCTAGGGTGATTTCCAGTTGCCTCCTGCCTCTTCAGGAGATTCTCCAAGATGAGTAGGTAGGTCTGATGTAGGCTCCTTTCGAGTTACATAGGTAGGTCTGACGTAGGCTCCTTTCGAGTTACTGCTTCTGCCCTGGATCCCGGAGCATGTGAGATTGTGTGTGTGTCCTTTAAGAGTGGAGTCTCTATTTCCCTTACCCCTCTGGGCCTCCCCAAATAGGCCCCGGTTGTCTACAAAACCAAACATTTTCATAAGCCCCGGTTGTCTTCAAAACCAAACATTTTCAAGACTGTCTTCCCCGTGCCGGACCCCTGGGCTGGGGAGCCTGGTGTGTGGTCAGACCCCTTACTTCTGGGGGAGAACCTCTGCAATTATAATTTTTCTCCCTTTTGTGGTCCACCCACCCAGGCATATGGATTTTGATTGTACCATGACTCCACCCCTCCTACCCTTCTCACTGTGGTTCTTTCATTATATCTTTATCTGTCAAAGATCTTTTCTGATAGGTCTTTTTCATCAATAGCTGTTCTGTAAATAGCTGTAATTATAGTTTGCCTGTGAGAGGAGGTGAGCTCAGGGTCATTCTACTCAGGCGTCATGGAAACAATCGTCTCATATTGTGATTTTTAGTGGCACCATAGTTTTCCACTTTCTGCAATGTTATAAATTGAACATCCTTCTATCTTAAGATTTATTCTAATATATTTGCTAGTATGAATATAGTAGCAATGAATGCACCTCTTTTGCCTAATAACAGTTTCTAAATAATTACAAAAGCATTGAGTAATAATACATAATGACACATAAGAATATTGTAAGAAATATAGTAATAAAATAACACATACTTTTTCAAATAAGTAATTAGATAATTTTCAAAGTATATGGCTTTTAAATGATTTTTTAATATAAATAATAAGTTAATCTCAAAAGTTTGTTTTAATTTACATTTCCCAAAACTGAATGTTAACTTTTTATTAAGTACCAATTTTTTGTGACATCTCTTCCACAACACTTACTCATGACTATATTCTCTTCCTCTCCCTCTTCGTCTCCCCTCTCATTCGTATATACATACAAACACACACTCCCCATTTAATCTCCACTATTCACAGATTCTGTATTTGCAAATGTGCCTATTTGCCCAAATGTATTTGTAATCCCCAAATCAATAACTGCAGGGCATTTGCAGTCATTCATGGTTGAAAAAATTGTCATCACATGCACATTCCAGCTGAAGTCAAACAGGGCTGCATTGTTTCCTTCTTATTTCAGTTCTCAAACTGTGAACAGGTGTCCTATTCACAGATTATTTAGTGCAAAGTTTTTGGCATTTTTATGCTTTTTGCTGTTTAAAATGGCCCCCTATCATAGTACTGTCTACCGTTTCTCAGCTAAAGAAGGCTGTGATGCTTTATGGAGAAAGTACTAGAAAGTAAGTGTGTTTAATAAACTTCATGCAGTCATGAGTTGTGTTGTTGACTGTGAGTTAAATGTTAATGACTCAACAATAAGATGTTGTTAAACAGAAACACATGTAAGAAATGGCTATGTATTGATTGCTTGATGAAAATGTGACCAGAGTTTTGCAGGAACTTAATCCTATGTTTCTCCTAGAAGCAATGTGGTATATGTGTGGGCATAGTAATTATCTGTATTCCATAACTTTTTTCCCACATTTTCTCACTTTTATGGTTTTTTAATTTTTTATAGTTTATCCTTTTATGAATAGAAAAATTCTTTTCTGAATGTTTCCATTTGCTTTATATATAGAAAACTTCTTTCCCATGAACTTAAGTCCCATGAACCACTACATATGTGCCCATATTTTCTTATAGTTGAATGATTTATTACATTCAACTCTTTAATACATCTGGATTTTATTTTTTCATGTAAGGTGCATAACGCTGTTGTTCAAGAAATCTGCTCTGTAATTAGAATGTTTCCTTTTGTTACACATGCCAAAGGCAAATGGAACTAATACCCGTGGGTCCTGTCGCATATATTACTCCTTTTGAAGGTATGTCTCTGTTAATTAAATAAATACACCCTGATTGGTAAAATGTGACTTCCCAGCTCTCTCTTTCATGAAGAGTGTAGGTCAGAAGTTAACATCATCTTTAAAGCAACCAGGTAAAATATTTTTGTTTTAGTTTATCATTTGGATGGAGATGTTGTTTATTTTATGTGGGACATTTTATTTGTTACTTTATGGTATGGCAAATTCTGAGGGCATCCTTTGCATTTTAATGATGAGACTAAGTCCTCAACAGCTGACTGTGGGCTTTTGCCTGGGTGGTCCTTGGAATGTGACACCAGTGTACTGCCCCAGACATCAAAGTATCCCTGGCAAGCAAGGCAGGAATTGACATTGGCCACATTTCTTGAGTCTGTCTACAAAACATGGTCAAGAATCATTCTAACTCATCTGCTTAGTGCATGGATCACCCCATCAAAATTCTGAGTTTGTTGTTTAAAATAAACAACCTAATCCACTTACGTCTTCTATCTCCCTCCCCTATAGAGTTCTTCCTTTTGAACAACAAAGACAAGACAAAAAAGTACTTGAGAGAAGTCTTTGAGACATGCTGCCTAAGCTCAAAAAACCAAAGGAACACCAGTCTTCTTTTGAATGTGTATGTCAACTTGCACTTGGCATTCATTATAAACTGCTCTGTGTGCCAAGAAACAGGTCTTAGGAGAACTGCATGAGTGTCAGTATAGATGCTTTGCAAGACATGAAAATCCTCCTGTGTGACAATATTGTCAGACATTATTCCACACATTAAAGCAGTGCTTTAGTACATTTTAAGGATGTGTCTGTAATGAAAGGATTCTCCTTCTAGTGTCATTAATCCTTTTGATCTTTTCATGAACAAGGGACCAAAAAAAAAAAAAAAAAAAAACCACAACAACACTTTATCTCTAAATTTTAAACTACACAGGACAACAAATTCTAAATAGAAACTAAAGACTCTATGGATACACGCAATACAATTCTATTACTTGTCAGAGAGAAAAATGTCAATAGAGTATCAATAACAGATAATTAACTAGATAACATAAAGTGTCAGTAAGAAACTATCTGCTATCTTTGGAGACTCTCAAGCTGATTACCATAACTTGGATAATAGATGTATTTGAATCTTGTTTTGTTTCTGCATTTCTTCAGACTGGGCTTACCTCCAATGACTTTCTTGCTGGCCTGCATCATGATTTAAACACTTTTTCGCTCAGACTATCAGACTATTATTACTAAACACCACATTCCTCATGTTGTTCCACTACACTAGAAAAATCTATGACAGACACCCATTACTTGGAGCATTAATTCTAAAATCTTCTGACTGTATGTCACTAGGCATCATAATACAGACCCACTTTGCCTGGTCATTCTAATTTTCCATACCTTCAAAACTATATCCTCTTGTTTAATCCCTTATACCTGCTGTACTCATGTATTTGTTCTCATCCTTGGTAATCTGATTCACCATCTTTAGTCAGTGTACCATCTTAATTTCTTTGCACCTATTAACCATCTAAACACTAATAGATTTACAATTTAATAGTTGCATGATTTGTTATTGTTATGGGAATTAGGCATGTTTCTCTAAATAAATTTCAAGTGCCCCAGATGTATAAATCACATACTATAATTTCTCATTTCTAAAACACATTGTATAAGGCAACTTGCATTTAGGTAAGTGGAGAAGAGGGTACATGATAATTAATTATGATGGCAAAAATTGACAAAGAAATTTTACTTTTATCATAAGGAAATCATCAGTAACAAAAATTTCTTTGTGGAAATCAATTTTGATATTTTAAAATTTGAGTTTACTGCATACTCATCAAAGGAACTTTGTCCAGGATTAGGACAAGGTATAAAGAGTTTATTTAGAAAGGTTATGTGAGTGGAATGAACTAGAGGAGGTTTTATTTTTTTCCCCAACTCATTGTGCTGCTGTTTTTCACTAATAAAACTTCATGGATATTTAGTAAATAAATGAAATTAATGAGATTACTTCAGTACAAAAGAATATAATGTAAAATGTATGTCTTTGTCTGGTTGTAGCAGCAATTGCAGGAGTAAGGTGTGGGCTGAGAGGATTGATCAGGGCAGAAGACGTGTCCAGAGGAGGCTATTGTTTATATCACTTGACTTCTTTTTTGCCCCCCGTCCCCATTAAGTCCAATTCCTCAAGATGATGACTGACCACATTCAGCACAAAGTGATTAATTCAGGAGGATTAATGGAAGAAGTTCCTACTCCAGCTATACCTGGCTTGAAGCCATGGTTGATATTCATCCTCTTACTCTTCCATCAGCCAGCACTTACCCACTGGGATCACCACATACTTTCATTGTCAAGTATTACAAGTTCTTAGTTGTTTGCTCTTGTCAGGCTGTGGTTATTGCAATTGCTTGTTTAGTTATGACTGGGTGTTGAAGCAGCAATAGATAGAGTGAATTTCATGAATTCCAGATGAACTCCTTTAAGAACCCAGTGTGTAGCAGCAACTCTAGATTCTTGTGGTAACAGAATCATTAATCTTTTCTGTTTTCATGTCACTGTACTGACATGAGGAAACCAAAATGACCAGACAGTGATCTTACCTACAAGTTCAGTGGAACACTTCCTGTGTTACTCCTTGGAGATCTTTCCTCTATGGGAACCAGGATCTCAAATTCAGTTGATTCTTGTGTCATGGGATTCAACAATACAAATTCTGAAAATGAAACAATCAGAGTGCTGTCACAAACGTCCAATCTTACTTCAAACTCTTGGGTTTTGGACCTGTGTATTTTAGGTACTTTGAACATAGCATGATCATATATTAGACATTGGTTCAATGCATATCCTGTATCCCAAAAGATAGTGCCCAGTGTTTATGCTGGAGCCAGATTATACTGGATTATGGAGGGCAGTCTACGCATCTCTTCTCAATTCCCCAAGTCTTATCCCAACCGATGATTTTCAGTAACATAACATTGGTGGCTTGAAATCAGCCATGGTGGAGAATTGGTACCAGGAAAATTGACAAATGTGCAAATTAAGACATTTATTTATTTATTTTTGGAATACCAGTTGTAAAACTTTTACCAGCATACTATAGGCACTGCCCTTATTATGCAGGGAGTTGTTCTAGAGTTGGCATCTTATCTGATCTTCATTCCATCATTCTACTAGGCTTCCAGCTTCTGGATGATATGGTATGTAATAGGAGAAGTGGATCCTATGGTAAAGTACATCTTGCCATGTTTCTTTTGCTGTAAAAGAATCACATCATCTTGGAAAATGATGTGTGGAATCCAAGTCTAGAAAATCAGGAATTTTATAAGCTGTCAGACAGTGGTACTGGCACATTTCCAGATAGATATCAATTCTGGTAAGGACCTATTACTTCTGGATAGAAAGTATCCAATGTAACCAACCTTCCATTAAGGGGCTAGTTAAACTCTTTGTGCAATGCTACCTTATCAAGTGCACACAGCTTTGACTTCTGCTGCTGGCAGTCTGGGAATTCAGCATTGATAGTAATTTGGCAGCCTTCATGAGGCAGAATCCATACTTTGGGCTGATGCATATCTTTCCTACCCATGATGGCTCTTTCATTTCTGGCCCCAATAGCTAGACTTTGTGATACCAAGGACAGAGGCTAATTAACCTCCTGGAATCATCCTATCTAGCTAGATTTTGAATATACTTCTACTGTGGACACGCTTTGAAGGTTATTATCATGACACCCAGAGATCTGCACACACTGTATTGACTCCCACATCCCAATTCACATGCCTGTTCCGAACACTTCCTTGCCTTTGATCTGTCAATCTTATTCCTTCCAGAGCCCTAAAAAGCCAAGCATTTTTTCCACTGTCTAGGATTCTGTATATAGCCATACCTCAAGCTACTTCTACCTTTCTCTAAAGTACATACCAATAAGTACATTACTTGGAGCTCAGCCAAATGAAAAAAAAAAAAAAAAAAGATTCCCCTCTTGTCCCCTATGGACAAAAGATTGTCCTTAGGACAAAGTCTTAGAAATGAAGAGTGATGGAATATTCAAACCTTAGCAAGGAAGCTAGCTACTGTGGTGGGAGCTAAGCAAGGAGAAAGAGGAAAAGGAGTCAAAAACACAGAGAGGCGGCATGTTCCCAGATTACAAACAGCCTAAAATATTACAGGCATTTTTTTCAAATTTTAAATATTACATGTGATAGTTCAGTGATTTTTAAAAAATAGTACCATTTTTATCCCGTCTGTTATTCCACATGTGTTTAGATTTCTCCCTTTTGTTTCTTCCCTCCCTCCCTCTCTCCATCTCTCTCTTTATCTTTCTTTCTTTCTTTCTTTCTTTCTCTTTCTTTCTTCTCTTCCATTTTCTCTTTTTAAAAAATGTCTTTGTTAAACTTGATATTGAAACAGTATAAATACCAAATACTTCCTGAGCTGGCCACTGTATTGGCTGCTGTGACTTATAAGAATTATTGAACCACATTGATGGAATGAACTATATTAATCTAAGTATCACAAGTATCTTGAAGCCAGGAGGTCCTGTAGAGATATCTTAGCCATCACCTTCACCATTTTCTCATCCAATGCAAAAATCTCAAATGTCTGCATGAAATCTAACAGTGGAAATTTTACTACTTTATTGAAACACGATTTTCATTGTTTTATTGAAATACTATTGCAACTGCATTTGGGGATAACTTTGGTTGTTCTAAACTTCTTGTTCTGACTTGAAATCTATATCCTTGAAATTTTGATTTACTGGAACTATTCAGGTTATCTGCTTGTGGTGGGAGAGTCAGGGGAGGCTTGCTCCCAAATCAAGTAGTTGTTCAGATATTTCCTTATCTTTCTCATTCAATATGAATTAAGAAACACATTACCACTTATATCATCCTGTGTGAACTTCTTTTGCAGTCCCCGCGGAGGTTGGTGAAAAACATGTAAACAAATTTGAAAAATCTCTAACAGTACCAGACCCCCTACCCCATCCACCCAACCCCTGTTTCTAGAAGAAGTCACGGCTCTGAATCTTAATGTCCCGTGAATTATATTCTAATATGTTTAGATGAATAGTTCCCTGCCAAAGGATGGAGTCAAAATGACATATAGCAAAGCTTATCCAATCATTCTAGATAACTTGATTCCTCAATAGAGGTAACTATCATGGTATCTTAGAGCAGGGGAGAACTTTAGTGATCACTTAAGGTACGTTTAGGAATTATTGTCATGAACATAGTGTTGAAGCGTGTCAGTGGTCCAATGGACCCAAACAACTAGCTCCATCTGATCACATATTTACAGTAAGTCTATTAGCATGTTAAGCTTGTAGTTCTCTCTCTATAAAATAGTAAATTTAAATGTTCCTTAATTTTCTTCTAATTATTCACTTGTATCTACTAAGTTCTGGGTTTTCAGACTTAGCTGTTAAAGAAGAAGATGAAAGAGACCAACATTTATTTTCATATCTCCAGAGATTTAATAAGTCATTCACAATATATCTATAAACTGTGTGCCAGGCACAGTGTTAGGCAGTGGAGATAGGTGCTGAGTAAGACCCAAATGTCCCTTGTTAAGAGGTGTTTAGTGGGCAGTAGATTATATACATCTGCAGTTTTGCTCAGAGGACAGAGCTGGAGTTAAAAATGTGTATCTTTGAAGCAAGTACTTCTTACTTTCCAAAAAGGTTTCCAAACTGGATACTAGAGAACTCTAGCTCCTTGAGACCTTAAAGCACTGAGAAATCTTCCAGAAAAGAAGTCAGTTATCCATGTTAGCACAACATTTGACAAATTATTTACTATGAATCCTCTTCTCAAAGAAGGCCTGACAAGATCTCACAGAATTGATTTTCTAGAAAACAGGATTTGAAGACCCTGATTTATGTCATACACTCTTATTCAAATACTTTCTCAGGAATATTTATCATACCTATATATTCATGAATGGTCATATATTTTACCATTAAACCATGAGATACAGAGCAAACAGGACCATCATAAAAGTTTGACATGCTAGCATTTTGCAAAGATGATTCTCACCATCTACCAAATTCTAAGTTTTCTGAAGGGGTTGACATTTTATCTACAGAGATGCATTCTAAGCATATTCTTTCTTAAGACTTTTCTAGCAAGAACTAGAAGAATAATACATGTAGGCAGTACATTTTCTGCCTCTGAATTCTCCAAATATTTCCCTAGAAATAGTCAAAGGAAACATAAAATAGAAAATCAATGAGGCCTATGCAGATGCAAAAGGCACATGGATGTTTGGGTTCCTTTGCAGGATGTCTCTTTCCTTTATTTTTCCTGCTTTCTTTGACCCCTTCAAACACAACATGCTCCGATCTTTGAGCTGTCAAGACAAATCCCTGTGGCCATCACTTTGTTTGTAAAACTTGGAGGTTTTAAGAAAACACTGTCAAGCGATTATGAAAAAAATGCATCAAGCTGCGCTGACCCTGCCAGGCTTGTGAGCACAATGGTTGGACAAGAAAAGAAGTGGAGGTAAGAGCTGCCAAGCGAGGCCTGCTGTGAGCATGAGGGCTTTTCTGGATCACTAACAACCGGAACCATGCTAGGACGTGTGGGCTTTTTATGGCCACAGTTGTTTCTCTGGCTTTTGTAAAAATGTGTTTTACAGGTGAATCAAAGCTTATAACATGGGAAAGAAGGTATGAGGAGGAGCTGCCTTGGAATACTTTAGCAGTATTCAAATAAAAATAAAAGAAACAAGTGGGAAAAGAATGCCTTTTACTTCCTGGCCAAAGGTGGAAAAAAAAAAAATCAATGTTATTGGCCAAACTGTACCTGCTGGTAATAATTAGGTCAGGCTGCTGAGAAAATGAAACACTGCATTTTTAAATTTATATTTCTTAATTTTTCAAGGAATTGGGCACGAAGCATGTACCTCCATCCAGCATGCGGCTACCACGTGCCTGGATTTTGCCCAGGAATGTTGCACCTCTGAGTGCACAGGGACGCTGAGTTTTATGGGGACTTCTGAGCACTGGTTCCTGCCTCCCACTGGTTTTAGGTAAGCGCTTATCAGCATCAAATGATTTGGCCACCTGTGGCAAAGGAGGCTGGACCATGAGAATGAGGGAGCTTAGAAACAGAGGTGACTTGTTCGGTTACCCCAAATCCCAACCTGAAATGAAAAGTAGAGGGCAAAGAAGTAAATCATATCTGTATCAAGGTAGTAATCAGCACCAAGCCCAGTGGAGAAATGGGCAAATGTGGAGATTTCTCCTTTCTCTAAAGGAACATCTACCTGAAGATAGTAGGGGAAATAGAAAGATCTTAAAGAAAAAAAACAAAGGTCCACTCCAAAGCCCATTCCTTGCCTATGTCACCAATCATCTCTTTCTTTGCCTCTGATCTGTCAATCTTATTCCTTCTTTCCAAGCACATCAAATAATTATAATTTCCTGCATACATTTGCAAAATCCCTTTAAGCAACACTTAGACTAGTCTTTTATTGAATAACTGTGGATTGCAGCCTAGCCAAGTTGACACACCAAGAAAGCCATCACAACTTCTTAAATAAACTACGTTTCACTCATTTCCAGTCTTTAGGTCAGCTTTGGGAGAACCCAAACTAACACAAAACCCTTGGTGATCCCGTGACAATTTGTTATTGTTCTATTCTTCTCCACTGCACTTATCCTCATAGCCTAAATTTTGGTCGTGCACAAATATTTACCACTTATCAAACAAAATTTCTATGAACTATTTCCCAGTTGTCTTTTCCATTATTTTGAATTGCAATTCAAACCCTGCTGCAATAGCCACTTTCCAAAATTCTACCCCTCCTCTTGCAGATGATAACAGTGTATGCAAATACCCCTGCATTCTCCAGCATCTGGGCATGCTATAAGATTGTACCTCTTACTCTTCCACCTCCTTCCCCTCACACACTTCATATTTTTCATGGTCTCATGAGTTGATTTAACCAGAGAAACTTGAGCAGAAGTGATGCAGGCCCTTCTGGATGGAAGTTGGAAGAGCCACTGGGTGATTTTTCATGTTTCTTAGCTTCTTTGTTTGTGTTTTGGTGGTGATGGAAGCACTGAAGCAAGACTCCTTCTGTGTTACCAAGTGTACAGCCTTCCCCCCACCAACAGCTGAACCACACTGAATATGTGTTGTGAATAAGAAACAAACATCTGTGAGTGTGTGTGTGTGTGTGTGTGTGTGTTCACCACTGAGATTTTGGAATAACTTGGTATCAGCCTACCCTATCGTAACTTGGGTATCTTCTGATTCTGTGATTCATTCAGTGCAAACTAAGCTCTTCTTGTCTTTGTTCGGTATCACTGCATTTGTATTATGAGTAAATCATTTATTGTAGGACACTTTAAAAAATTGATTCTATACACGTATCTATAAAATTGTTATTTATAGAAATTAAGGAAATGTTCAATTCCATTTTTCATTGTAACTCCAATATCAAATAATGACTTGAAATTAATGGTTAATAAATTATGGTTAACTTAATGAACTAGGACAGTCCAACATTTCTAGAACTTCTTTGGAATTTCTCTCTGGCCCTTGATAGAAGCAAAATTTTTCTCTTATATTGATTTTTTTACTGACATAAAATGCTTAGCGTATCAATAGAGTTGGCTCAACACTTGGCCATTGTAAGTAAATTCTTTCATGATTAAACTAATAGGAAATTATGACATCTAATCATAACCTATTGTTAGCTCAGTGGATTACCTGCAAAGAAATGAGAAGAAAAAAAGAATTCCAGAAATTTTAAAAATGTAATATTTCATAGTATAAACTATACCCTGCCCTTTGCCATCCTGAGTAACATAAATGCATAATGATCTCTCTTGGTCCAGAGAAGCAGCCTGACATCTTTATTATATTTGCCTTTATTTGGCATTCAATCTGTTCAGGCCAAAAATGTCTCTGTTTAATATTTTACTTAAGCATATCCAATTAAACTTCATACTGACCCTTCTTAAACAAGGGCATCTCAACTGATTCGAAACCTGAGAGCATTATATGAGGTGACTTTTCTCCTGTCTCTTTATGGTTCGCACAGAAAAAGAAATCTCAAGGATAAATCTTTAAGATGTGTTCAATGACTGTCCCCATGGGGTTACAATAAGAAAGTATTGTTGCTTAAAATTAATAAAAAGATAATCTACCAATGTACAGTTATTAAATTTATCAATATATAGTTATTGACCAAATATTTATAAAGGGCATTTATGCAATTATATATACTGCCTGTTCACTACCTGTTATGTGCTGAATCATGTCCCTCCCAAAAAAGATATGTTGAAATCTTAACACCACATACCTCCAAATGTGACCGTATTTCAAAATAGAGCCTTTGCAGGTGTAGTTAATTAAGATGAGGTCATACTTGAGGAAGGAAGGTGGGCTGTTAATCCAATGTGACTGGTATCCTTCTAAGAAAACAACCATCTGAAGACAGAGACACAACCGTATGAAAGACAGAGGCACGCAGGAAGAATACCACGTGATGATGAAGGCAGAGATTGGAGTTATGCAGCTGCAAGCCAAGGGATACCAAAAACTGCCAGCAAACCACCAGAAGTCAAGAAGAGGCAAAGAAAATCCCCTACAGGTTTCAGGTGGAACATGACCCTTCCAACACTGATTTTAGACTTATAGCTCCAGAACTGAGACAATAACTTTCTATTGTGTTAAGCCACCGAGTTTGTGGTACTTTGTTATGGCAGTTCTAAGAATCTAAGATACTCCCTAACCATTTAAAGTACCTGTGCCAGGATAGCATGAATAAGTACCCAGGCAAGAGAGGAAAGCAAGATGAAGATGTGACGGCTGCCTAATGCATGGCAGCTTGAAATGCATTAGGCAGGGATGGAGGTTGTGTTGCTTCTGCCTGGCAAGGTATTAGAAAGTTTAGAACTCAGAGTCACTCTGTGAGAAAAGAAAACCATGGATAAAGGGCCATGTGAAAACGAGGCTGGAGCCCTTAATCCTGAGGGATTCGCCTGCCTCTAAATAGCTCTGTACAACCCGTCTATGTGTTTTTCTCCTCCAAGTGCAGGATTAACACACAATATTTACAGCTATTCCTCAAAGAGAAAGCAGCATTCATTAAGCAAAGTAAGTATTCAAGTGAGGACTTGGAAGCACAGTTCTTTAGTATTTTTACAAAAGATGATTCCTCTTTTATTTTTTTTTGGTATTTCAAGGAAATTGCAAACACATACGTTCTAAATATTGTCTAAATTAAAAACCTGATCTCTAATTTCACATTTGGTTTCAGCCAGTCCTAATCAGCTCAATACATTAATTTCCAGAAAACATTTCCGAAAATGATCTTAATTGGAACAAGAAGAACCTTAAGAATAATAAGAAACTGGGAAAAAAAGGAGGTCAGATTTGGATAAAATACAAATTTAAAAAATAAGACCAGATGAGCTATGTATAGTTTCCTTTAAACAAATGTATTATTAAAGGAAATTGCTTAATATGCAAACTCATTAAACCAAGTTCCATAATCATTTTTTTCCTCTTCAAATAACTCTTTTCTGAATCAATGCAAACCAACACTTGAACTGTTTCCTCAGAGTATGTTTGATTTGTAAATACAGGGCAAAGGAATAAAAACAACAAAAACATCCTATTAAAAAGCAGACTAATTGGCAAAATGCCCTTTTAGCTTTTTCAACAGATTTAAAAATCTCAGCCAAGCATCTGAATCTATGGTAGTTTGATCTTTCATCACTGCCATCGGGTGACCTTCATCTGTATGCCCAACATTCAGCTCTCTGCAGGCTTCCAAAGTGTAAATCAGCCCTTGAACTTGGTCATGAAAGGACATTTGACACCAAGTGTTGTAGAGAGACTAAAATATGTCTCTCTTATCGAATTGTTTACTCTGAATTGATATTTAATTCTTCTTCTCCCAATCACTCACAGGTTAATTTCAACTTTGTTTTTCTAGCCTCGTTCTTCCCACCCTTGAATGACAGGTATATTAGCTAAGTTTGTCAGGCTAGTTGCCTGTCCCCCAGAGCAAACCCAGGAAGGGCTGACCTCACACTCACAGCATGCACGGCCAGCCCAGCCTTCCCTATCAGTCAGCGCCTGTGAAGACAAGGTGGGGTCTTAGCTGACTTCCTGAGTGAGCTTGATGATAAAGTTTATCCCATCAGGAAGGAAAGCACTGGTCAGAGTCCAGTTGTGTGGCTTATGTTGAGAGTGAACTTTTCGACATTTCAAATCTGCCATATCAAATTAAGCAGAATAAAGCCTGCTGTTTGCCGGATTATTTATAACATCACAAGAAACTTGGAATGACTTATTAAAGAATGGAAATATTTCTCTTTCTGTAGAAAGAAGCTTGCTTCTGCCAAGATATACAGCAACTGGCTGGGTATGGGAATTGTGCAAGAGAGTTCCCACTTCCAAGGTTATTAAAACATACCTGGGCTTATTTGAAAACCCAAACTAGCATGAGGATGAACAAGCTGAGGCCCACTGAGCTGTGTGAGCAGCCCCTGTTACATGCACAGAAAAAACAAAAGGAACAGGAGCATTTGATTTTGCTGAGAATGTTGCTGACCATTAGCTTTGGCCAAAGGTGTTTATCACCCTGATAAGCCTCAAAGAATGCTGCCAGAGGGGTGACTCTGAAAGTGGTTTTAATAGCCTTGCTCATTTACTGAACTGTACTGTGACCAGAAATCACTGATGAAAGCAGCCATGGAGTTTGGTGTTATAAATGCTACATATATGAGACTTTTTTTTTTAGTTTGATTCTACTAGTTCATTACAAGACAATATTGGTTCTAGTAAATAATTTGAGAATGTAGACATATATGAAGTTTTAGTCATCCGGAAACTTATCACCCAGAGAATCAATTAATAGCATTTTGGTGTACTTTTATCAGTCTTTTTTTCTATGAAAAATAATGTTTACACTCACAAATTGTCTATGAAAAAATTACTTTATTAAGTAAGGTGTATTTTAACTAAACCAATACATATGTACTAATACACACACACTCACTCACACGAATATACATAAATATAAATATACACAAATACACACATCTATATATCTATTTTATATTTTTAACTATCTTTGAAAACCTGGTGTTTAATGGCAGCATAATACTCAATCACTTGGATATTCCACGATTCATCTAAAATATTTTTTTTGACTAAGTTGTTTATAATTATTCCTTTTTACTATTCCAAAAAACACTAAAATGAATATCCTCATATAAAAACCTTCCTACTTAGAATATTGCTTTAGGGTAAATTTTTAAAAGTGAATTTAATTGGGTCAGAGAAAATCAACACCTTCAGGACTCTTAATACGTATTTCCCAACTGCCTTCCAGAAAGTTTGTACAAATTAACAGTCTCCTAGGGGTATATGTGGTTGCCCTGAACAGCAAATTTCAAGGTTATAAATCAAGATTCCCATACCATCTCCTCCAACTGCTTGAACACATTTTTTTTCTAGCATCTTCTTTCTATGCAAACCTCAGTCAAATCTGTAAGACAAATTGCTATTCTCTGTTCCATGCTGATATAAGGCATATGATCAGAGTACACAAAATATGCATATTCATGTACAGACCTATCCATTCATATTTTTGATCCCCAGAATGTGTTTTTACAGTTACAAAATTTTCAACTTTCTCTGATTTTGTTATAGTGGTGATTGTTTAAAATTAAATATTCATTTTAAAAATAGTTATATTAAAACAATTTCTATTTATTATTTTGAGTACTCACATATTTGCTGATATAGATAGTACACAAAGTTGTACAAAAAGCAGGTCAGTGTGCTGATGGCTGTGAGCCTCATGCCTTCCATCTGTAATCCTTCCTGACCAAGTGTGCCTCGTTAAGGTAAAAGGGAGATAAAACCCCGTTACAGTTGAATGCCACATGCAGAATAAGACCAAAGGCAGAGGAGAGCTGAAAGAAAATAAACACACGATAGCTGATAAATAGATAGATAGATAGATATCGATAGATAGATAGATAGATAGAATGAGACAGGAGGATGATGAAGAAGATAAAAGACGACTGAAGTAAGGTACAAAGCATAGCAGGCAGATGGAGAGAAGGCATACATGAAGGTGGGGGCATTGTGCTCTACAGAGTGCTTCTGGCTATTTCTTTGTGATAAATTTGCCCTAACCTGTCTTTCCTCACCTCCTGGGAAGAGCTATATGGATTAGGAGACAAAGTCAAAGGCATAATTATCTACCAGAACTAATTCTGTGTGGTTTTATGAATTCTTTTCCCTCTTCCTCCTCCCCTTCCTTTTCTTCTTCTCTCTCAGCTTAGTCTTATTTCTTCCAGGGCAGAAGGGAGCATGTGTATCAGTTCATCTGTATTTCATAGCACTGTTTTTGGAACAATAGACCTGAAAAATCAACTATTGAACAGTATTCTTTTTTGCACACCTTCAGCATCTGGATTCTTTCTTTTTTCCTTAAAAAATGATATATATTATATCATATATAGAGCATGTTTGAGGCACTTTAAGTATTATGGTATAACATAAATGATTTTTTTTTTTTTTTTTTGTGATTTTTTTAAATTACTTATTTCTTAAAAATTTACCAAGTTTGTTATCTCGTATTTAGAAAGAACCTAGTATGAGGAATGAGAATGAGAATCTACTTTGATTGCTGGAACAAAACAGAAAAACAACCTGTTTCATTTTATATATATATATATATATATATATATATATATATATATACATACACACACATACATCCATGCTATGAATATATATACATACACACATATGCAATAGGAAAATAACCTGTATATGTATGTATATATATACATACACATATAGATTCATATTTAATTGATTGATAAGTTATATTTACTAATAAAAATCTAATGATCCTTTGTTGTTAAAATGTCTCCATTGAAGATTTACATATTTGATTTTTTTTCTGCTCTGGGCAAAGGCTTATAAAACAGTATTGCATTTTTTAATATTTTTCCACATTTTACATTAAAAGCTTGCTTGTCTGGGACTTCCCTGGTGGTGCAGTGGTGAAGAATCTGCCTGCCAATGCAGGGGACACGGGTTCGAGCCCTGGTCTGGGAAGATCCCACATGCTGCGGAGCAACTAAGCCCGCGAGCCACAGCTGCTGAAGCCCATGAGCCTAGAACCCGTGCTCCGCAAAAAGAGAAGCCACTGCAATGAGAAGCCCGTGCACTGCCACAAAGAGTAGTCCCCGCTTGCCACAGCTAGAGAAAGCTCGCTCGCGCGCAGTAACAAAGACCCAATGCAGCCTAAAATAAATAAATAAATAAATTTATTATTTTTTTAAAAGCTTGATTGTCTGGAAAACATTATAAAAGAGAGTCACTGTGGAGTTAATATGAAAGTTGCTGCCCATTTGCTTTTCTTAAAAAGAATATCCACTATTACCTGAAAAGGCCTTTAAAATAAGTATCCCTTTTTTGACTAACAGTATAATGTGAAATTTTCTTCAAATAACCTCAACCAAAACAATGTTAAGCAATTAAATACAAAAGAAGATATAACAATCCAGTTGTCTTTATTAAAACATACATTAAAAATTTGCAAAACTGTAAAGAAAAGCTATAAAGCAATTCTCTCTAAATTATTTTTATTTTGGAAATATAGTTATTTTTAGAAAAATATTTTCATTTTTACATCAGTGCTCTTTTATTTCAAATGAATTATTAAATACAATTTTTTTCTGTTTTGATTTATAATATATATTGATAGATTAGAACATCATTTTATTTCCTTGGGTATATTTCTTATTTTTTTAAAAACGAAGGTTGGATTAGACTTTTTTCTCAAAGTGTAGCTTGAAATGATCTGTAATAGATCTTCTTCGAGTGCTTGTTAAAATATAGATATCAAGACCTGCCCCAGACTCACCAAGTCAGACTCTATTAAAGAGAGAGGACTTTCCCAGGAAAGACCTTGGGGATTTTTCAGGTTCCATTAAAATTTGAATGTCATCTATAAGTTGACCTCTGTTGATTTTGCTTCACTCACAGCTCCTAGTGAGTAAACACCAGGATCTCTTAATCCCCAGCTATTTCAAGGGCAAGCTGGATCCCTGTGATTACCCAGGCCCTAAGCCTACCTATGCATGTCTCCTTTTTAGGGTTGGCAGATAAAATAAGGGACGCCCAGTTAAATTTGAATTTCAGTAAACACAATTTTCTTTTAGTATAAATATGTTCCACAATATATTTAGGACATATGTTGTTTATCCAAATATTGTGTGAAATATATTTGTCCTATTTTCTGTTTGTGTGTTTTGTTTTGTTAAGTCTGTCAGACCTATCACTTTTCCTAGTCCACCATTGCTGCCAGGTGGTGATATCTATAAATAAACTCAATGAGACAATATGGGTAGGTCTTAGCTACCGGATTTATTAATTGCATAGACTTAGAGTCAAGGGGGAAATGGCTGAACCCAGAAACTATCTCATGATCACAGATAAGCCTTCATCCATGATCTCTTATACACCCTTATAAGGCAAACCCCTCTAAACCTTCCCCAGAACTTCATTCAGAAAGAATCTCCATAGAACTCACATGGCTGTGCTTCCAATGACTGTTTACTTCATTTTAATGTAGTTTTTCTCATTTTTAAAGTCATTATCACACTAGAAGCAACCTCATTACCAGAGAAACTGGGAGGAGAAAATGTGCAATTTAATCTCTTGAAGCCTTTATTCCATTAAGTCAAAATTCAACTCTGCCTTTAGCTGCCCTTTCATGTGTGGTTGTAAGAAAGTAAACATTCTTTGGTTCCTTCCTCCTTATTTTGTCTGCCTCTCCAGAAAGTCAGTGTGACCTCTGCTCAGACTGCTACATTTACTAGGCTCTTATTCTATTTCTACTAACCCCATTACCCTCTTCTCTTCTGTGATACAGATTTCCCTCTGAGCAATACAGGCCTCGCAACAATCTTTTTAACCTCTTCTGATTCCAGTGCCTCTGATTCTACTTAAAGAATGTTCCCAAATTTCTTTATCAAGAGGAAGGATTCTGTTTTTAAGAGAATTGTCAAGAATAAGACAAAAAATGGATTAATATCAATTTCCCAGTTAGTATTTGATTTTTCTACTGACCTCAACTTACTACTGAGCAACCTGCAAAAATACTCTTTCATTTTTATTTATTCCTCAGTGATTATAGGGTGGTTTTGGTTTTCTAATATCTGGCATTCTCTTCAAATCACTTTCATTGTTGATTTCCACTTTGTCAATTGCCATGGACAAGTTTTCCAATATAACGTGATATTTGGCCCAGTTTAGGATCCAAATGAGAAACAAGATTCTGACTTCAAAAGCTGAAGTTCCACTAGATGCCAGGAAGGGACATTCTCTTGAATTCCCAAGAGTAAGTGTTCCTTTTTCCATTCAATCCAGTAGCTTAGGTTAGAATTTGAATTCAGGAAATACCTTACTGGAAAACCTAGTAAATAATTTGAGTAGAAGATATGTTTATGATTGGTGAATTTTTTCAGATTTTTTTTCAGGCAGTTGATTGACTACCTCCACGCAACAACAAATCGCCTGTGATATTTTCAGATCTCCGGCTTTTTGTTGTTGTTTTTGTCTGTTTGTTTTTAAGTGATAGTTTTAACTAATGGGAAAACAAAATCAAGCTTTCACACTCAACCAGGCTGCAGAAAGAAAAATTAAATGGGGCATTTATATTTGTCTATATTGTATAAGATGATTCTCTGACTGAGCTATGTTATTTTCTCTAAAATTTTTTTTGTTACTTATTGTCTAGGCATCTGTGTCTGCTATCACTACCCACACTTCTCTGATTACCATTTTAGACCGTATAAGAACAGTATTTTTACCAGGCTTATACTCCTCTAGCCCTATTTTTCCCATATTGTAAAAATAAGATGAGAAGTAAATTAAAGGTAATTTTGAAATAAAAAACAATAATACATTCCCAGCATCACAGCACAAAGTATTTATATTTACTTAGATTTGTTTTTGCCCTTTTTTCAAACAAATATGCACATAATATTTGCCATAGTTTTCAATAAAATTTAGTGTATGTTTTAGTTTTTGAAAATTTTTACTTTAAGTATTAAATGAGAATAAAAATGTGAATATACCTAGCATAATGCCAATCAAATAGGTACTTAAATAGATCTTTGAACCCGTGACCAAGTAAAGTTTTTTCTCCATGTTGTAAAGTGCATAATATCTAATCAAGGTGATACTCAAAACTCATGCAAATATTGTCATTGTAGATTTTTTACTTTCCTTTTTCTTTTTCTTTTATTACAGATAATGATGTAATGAATATTAGCATTTTTTTCTTCCTATAAATTTTTGGGACTGGGATTCCTATATCAGAAGATCTGAACACTGAGCTATCCAAAGATTATACCAATTCCCACTACCATCAAAATAATCACAGCATATATATTCATCATCAAATCATCAGGTTTGTTTCTTCTTCAACTAAAAACTTATTAAAATAACTTAAAATATTGTTTATCTTTATTAAGTATGTCTTTCTTTTAGTTCTTGCATTATTATGGAGGCCAAACTTTTTCCAAAATTCTAGGTGCTATTTATTTGTTATTACTTATTGTCTATGTCTGTCATCAATTTCCATCCTTTTTTTAAAGTTTAAGTTATACACTATGAGAGTTGATGATGGGGGTAAAAAAGTAATACACTTTAGTAGATCCTAGATAGGTTTGCAGGGCTGAGAGCTCCATTAGACAGGGTTTAGGGAACTTACAGGGCACCTAGAAGGCTGATGGATCCTTGAGTGAATGCAGTGTTGCCAGGGATTTTGCCAGAAGAGCAGATGATTAAAAAAGAAAAACAGAAAGTGGATCACAGGGGGCTTCCCTGGTGGCGCAGTGGTTGAGAATCCGCCTGCCGATGCAGGGGATACGGGTTCGTGCCCCGGTCCGGGAAGATCCCACATGCCACGGAGCGGCATGGGCCCGTGAGCCATGGCCGCTGAGCCTGCGCGTCCGGAGCCTGTGCTCCGCAACGGGAGAGGCCACAACAGTGAGAGGCCCGTGTACCACAAAAAAAAAAAAAAAAAAAAAGAAAGTGGATCACAGAAAAGAAAAAATTCCCATACTAACAGCTTTTCTCTTAGATACATTAGTCCATTCATTTCTTGCTGTCAAAGACTTTTTTTTTTTCGGAACTTGGATCATTTAAGAAAGCTATCATACTGTCAAACAAATTTTTTTAGACCCTGCCTTATTAAAAGATTCTTGATCAAAAGCAACGAAAGCTAAACATCTAAAATTTGATGCAGTTGGACAGTAATTTTAGCCTAAAATTGTTAACCATCACCTTGGCTTCAAAAAGGAAAACAAACAGACAAATGAATAGATAAGTATATAAATACATAAATAAATATGCATCTTATGATTTCTTTGTTAGGAGGGTGTGGCTGAGGCTTTCTCAGTAAGTAAAAACACAGATGATTTTAGATGTTAACTTCCTTCTAGTGTCTCTTCCCTTTTCCTCCCTCTTTTTTTAAATTTGTTTTTATTACCATCAATTAAAAGACTAAGAAGATAAGGAACCAATGTATATGTATAAACTCTATTTCAGGTGATTATCAGAAAATGGTTGATCACTGTTCATGCCAAGATAAAGAGAAAGAGGCTGAAACCTGAATACTTTACAAGGAAATTAAGAAAATGATAGCAGTTTATTATTTTGAACAGAGGAATCTGATGAGCAAAGATATTTCAGGAAGTACTATGTTACCACCCCATGAATTACTTAATGATTAACATGTGCCTGATTCATGCTCAGATCAATCCGTTTGTGTATTAATCAGCTCATTCTGTATCCCTACATGTGATGCAAAGCAGATTTCTTTTCTTTTGACTTTTAACGAGGCATAACAAGTAAAGTACAATAACTGGGCTTTCCAATATCTCCTGGTCCATTGAGAAAAAAGCAGCATTAGAAGAAATAAATTTATTTAAGATGGAATTGGTTACAAAGTAGGGTGTAAAACTTTACTTAAAAGCTATTTCTACTTGTAACATTTTCTCTGCACACTGTAATAGAGTTCTAGTGCAATAATGGTTTGCTTACAGGCAAGCAATTAAGCACCTGCAGTCACTCCACAGGATGTAGATTTCACATGACTAGCTATTTTATAAATAAACAAATAGAAGTTCATATATGTAATGGCAAAGGCAAACACTGCTTGGATTTTAAGTTTTAAATAGACAATTCCACACTGTTTTGAAAATCATTTGTTTTCATATATAATTAGAGTCAACTTAGGATTTTCATTTCCCAAGTGAATAATTAACAATGTCATTATTACCCTTACAGTCTTCTACGGCAACTTAACCATAATAGGGCTATCATGAGTAACCGCATTCAATATAAGAAATATATGAGCAATGCACAGAGTAAACATGAGTGTGTGATTTCTCAGATGTAAGTGGGAGTTCATTTTCGATCATCCACTCCCTCTTCATAGGTTTGGTGGTCTACCCTGGGAGAGCAGAATTATTGCCTCAGGGCCTCTCATATGTTCTCTGGATCTTGAGTTGCTCCTTGTTTTAATATGTCTTGTGTGGCATATGGAACTCTTTGCAGTTTATTCAAATTCAAAAACAACTGATACAGAATCACAGCTTTGCCACGTACCATCTCAGTGACCCTACATAAGCTGCATTACCTTTCTAAGCCTGAATTTCTTCATGTGAATAATGAGGATAGAAATAATAATCCCCTCCTGGGTGAGTGAAGATATTTATCAAAACCTACCCAAGAAAACTTTTCTGAATTTCTTAACCCTGATAAAAGAATTCCTCTGAATTACTGTGTTATAATTGAGCCCAGATTTATGAAGGAAAAGATAAAAATTTTGTACCATAAACTATAATGCAGTCTCACATTAGAAGAAGGTTTTGTGGTTGGTTACTGTTGTGCCTTGTTTAATAGAGTAATTTCACATGATATATTTACTATATAGTAAAAAAATTTGTATTCATTTCTATACTGAATTCTAGTTCTTTTTTCTTGTTTCTGTTAAAATGTAAAATTATTTCTAAAGGAAACCTCAGGTATAGGTTCATATGATTCTGACCTATTGTGAATTTCAGGCATACAAACAAAAGTAGACAAGGGATCTTACTTCTTCAAGAAGCCCTAATTTTAGCTTTAAAAATCCCAACTCTATGCTGAAAAATTTTCATGAAACATAGTTCTATCACTTATCTTTTCTCTGATTGCATATGTAAGATAATAGAAGATAAAATGAACTGTATTATTCAGAAAACATATAGGCCAATGACTTTAAGAACCAGTTTGAGGTTTACCTCCTAAACACAGATTTTTCTTTGCTGTTCCCCACCTAAGGGCTCGCTAGAGCTCACTTTCAGAAAGAATCTGAGCACATCTCCTTCCAATAAATAACAATTACAGTTGATGTTGATAGAACTCTTGTTGTCTTTGCTGCCTCCCCAAGGAATTCAACAAAAGTGGGAAAGATTGAAGAGGGAACTTGGAAGCTCATATTATATCACATGCACTCAAAAACTTGCCAAGTTTAAAGTCAAATTAGGAATTGACATTAAATCTCGAAAAGTTGGTTGTAAAGGATAGGATAGCAACTAAAATTTACAGCAGAATAAAATGTTAAAACCCTAATAAATGTCCAAGGAGAACATATACTCTAAGAGAGTAGACTCATTCCAAGGTTATCTTAGATTTCATAGAAACATTTGTGTAAAGTTCCTACATAAAAAGTGGGGAAAGAGAAGGATATTTGAACAATTAACAAAAGCAATTTTATTCTGCTCAAATAACTGCAAAAGTACCCATAATATTTTGTCAAGTATAAATTCTGAGAGTCATTGTAGCAGAAAAGGAATTGTAAAATGTATACAAACAACAAATAACATAGTGTGTCCAACACAGAAGCACCATATCCAAGAAAAGACTTAGAATTTTTCTGCTAGTTCATTTCCTGCCAACTCCCGTGATATTTAATGAATCCCAGAATACTTGATCCACACCTACCTTGCCTACCAGATATTAGCAATGAAATGGTTAAATGGTAACAACACTAGTTAAATGCAGAAAGAGCATATGTTTGATAGCATTGCATAGAGAGTTGATATTTCAATTCTATCAATAATTTCAATAAAGTAACATAAGAAAAGTTTATTCATATTGTTAAACCAATTCAGAAAGTTGTTCCAACATCCCTACCCCCCAAATTCTAGAGCAATATATCTCTCTTGTGATAGGTGGAAGCTAGGGTGGGTCATAGATACAGTAACACAAATGTAAAAGTGTGTCCAATTGCCATACTAAAGTAGCTGCCTCTGGCATTTTTCAGAGCACCCTGAAAGGAAGTTTGCTATACCCCTGCACTGTGCAGGTCTGCCTAAATAGAAATCGCAGTGGCAAGAGTTACAGAAATTGATTGATTTGATGAGAACTGAAAGGTATTTGAAGTTGGAACTGTGAACAATTGTTGTATAAATAATTTAAAACCTGCAGGTAATGGTCAATGCCCTGACTCAAGGATGTAGCCTTTCAGCACAGAGGGTCAGAGACAGATTTTAGCATTGTGGTGAAGAGCAGCAAGCTGTAGACGTTTCAGTTGTGCCTGGCTATCAATGAAGAGATGGAAGTTAAAAACAGAATAGCACTCACCTATGAATGTGCATTATAGAATTTGTTATGGGGCAGGCACCAACCAAAGCTCATTAAAAATATTAACCCTAATGATCCTCATAACATGAGATAGGAACCTATGAGATAAGAACTATAATTACCCATGTTTTGCAGATGGTGAAACTGAGGCACAAAGTGTTCAAGCAACTTACTTAAGGACACAGAGCCAGTAAACAATGTGCTCAGGATTGGGAGCCAGGCACTGTCTCCAGAGGTGGCGCTGTGCTGTCAACCACAATGATACATGCTTGGTGAATATTAAATGGGGTTCTTTGCCTCTGTTTCATCAGTGGCTTCAATAGTAAAAGGAAAAAAAAAAAAGAAATCAGGGCGAGTGCACCACATTCCAATTCAAAATCAATTCCAATTGCCCCAATTCTAAATCAAACAGGGTTTATTGGGTTAGGCTGCAGTAAAATGTGACCCACATCCCAGTGACTCAAACACAAAGGATGGTTTCTTGCTCAAGCTATAGGGGAAAGAAGGCCCTGGGAAGTTTTGAATCTTTGTTATATGCTCCTGCCTACATGTGATAGTTGTCACTTCTACTTACAACTTTTTGGTTAGAGCTGGTTACACAGCCATGCCAACCAACAGAGGAGCTAGAGGAACAACCCTGCCTTGTGTGGAAAGTATGGAGGAGAGGAAACCATGTGGAAAAGTTGCAGAAGCAGAATATTGTGCAAATAGCAGTAAGTGCCACTATTGACAGCGTAGCTTGAAAGTCCATTTTAAATACTTGACCCCTCACCTACTCAGTGATATGAAAATATCCAAGGACAGTGGCCAGGGAAATTCAGTTTGGTGAGTGAAGACCCTTAGACAAAGTCATTGGAGGATCTGGGTATTTTCCTTACCATCTTCCATGGAGAGAGAAAGGAGATTCCCACCCTCCGCACCTCAAATCTAAGGAACCAGTTGCAGAGTTTGGTTTGTGTCCTCCAGAATTTGAGAAAGCACTGAATTCATGCCTGAGTCACAGCAAAGTAATCTCATAAGTGAGAAGCTAACCACAGCTTTATTCTGCAGGATAGTGGCACTTGCTTCAATTATGGGTCAAGATGAAAGTTCCCTGTGGAACAAAGAGAGAAGAGAGAGAGAGACTGAAACAGAGAGAGAAAGATGAGTGGGAGGAGCAAGTGAATCATTCTCGAACCTTCTTCAAGTGCCTTTGCAGAAGAGAGCAGCCTGGAGGGGCAAAAAAGACCCCGTGAGAGCAAGGCTGTGTGAAAATGGTCTGGGAACCAAGACCACCAGGGGGAGCCACATGTAGCCAGGGAGAGTGTGAGTTCCACCTGCAGGATGCGAGCTCCCCAGAAGTGGGAGGAGTTCTGCAGAAACAAGAGAGCACCCCAGGCAAAAGGGTTGGCTATAAACTCCACCCAGCCTAGGGAATACCATGCTTACAAAAGTGTCAAGTAAATCCACGGTCCTACGAGAACACAGCTAGTGATTTGGGGAGAGGTGTGTGTATGTGGAGGTGGTGAGCTAGCCAGGTGAAAAGCAAAGAAGGTAAGCTGAGCATGCCTGCCTGCCCAACTGCATAGCTTCCTACCTATGCCAGGCCTGAACTGGCGGGAGAGACCATGAGAGGGGAGAAGGTACAGGAGGGAGAGTTAATTCTGAGTGAGGTTCCGGATTGTTTTTCTAACCCTGAGCTAGACATACTAACTACAGAACCGAGGCTGTTTGGTGACTAATGTAACCGGAAAACGTTTATACTCTGAGAATGAATGGAAAACCTATGGGCCTGCCTGTGATCTCATTCACTACCAGAGGAAGAACTGGCACCACAGGAAAAGTTAGCATTTCTTCTTGATGGACCCAGGAACATTCCTCTTTCAACATACCACCTTCAGAGAATGTCTGTGCTCTAGTCTAAGTTTGATTCTTCTCATGTAATCCTTTGGTTGTCTTATACTAAGTAACAGAGCTAAATATCCTGACTCTATGGGCCCCAATTCCAATCTAACACCACAAGATCAATTTTTTCTTTTATCTTTTCCCGCTCTAGACCATCCTTCTATGGGGACACTTTTCTCACCAGGTTGGGGAGGAGTCTCTCAGAACACTCCTCTGTGAGAACATAGTCCGTAACCAACTCAGAGTCTAGCCGCATGGGCAGGACAACTACTGCTGCTACCCTCCTATTTACACGTGGGCCATGTTCTCACTCTACTTGGGTTCTTATGACACATATCATGTTGTCCTCGCATGGGGATGCTTTCCTCACCACACATGGGATCCAACATCCTGGGCTAGGCTGCCACCAATCCCCAAGTAGAGACCATTCTCCCCCTCACTGAGCTGTCTGCTCCACTCTGGGCCACGATGGTGCCACTGTACTCTTATGAGTCTTCCTTGCTGCCCAGAACTAATGGCTTTTCAATGAGAATTGTTCAAGAAAAGAAGATAAAGGAAAAGGAGAGAAGACGAAGAAGAATAAGAAGATAGAAAGAGTCCAGTTGAATATTTTTCATTATTTTAATTGGTTCTTTGAAAATTAAAGTCTTATTGAACTCAAGAAAATAACTTTTGGTACACATTTTTTAAAAGCCTATTTGTAATTTCCATAGGTAGGTAGATCAATCATATATAGTCACAACATCTAGGTTTGCTTAGAAATTCGGAGAAAAGTGAACAAACAGTAGAAAAAGTAAATTAACACCAATCAGCCTAATTTTCATAAACTCTTTCATTGTTCACAAGATATTGTAATTCATGGTCAAGATATTTAGTATTTAGTAGAAGTCATTAGATGCCTTAAGGAAAAGTGATATCACTAGTTAAATGGACCCAACTAATTCTGTGGCCTTGTAAAGAGACACCTCTCCTCTCTGGGGTTTAATTTTAATATTTGTAGACTTGGTGATCTCAAAGACCTTTTCCATCATTAACATTCTTTGATCTAGGAACACCTAAAAAGCAATTTATTTTCCTCCTCTAGAATATTATTTTGCAAATACGCATATTATCCAGTATCAATGCATTCCTTGTCTTACTAACTAAAAGATCCATTAAAGAAAGCATTGTGACCCAAACACAGGCCACCTTACAATTCTATGAAAAAGCTTTTAAGCCCTAAATTTCTATAAATAGTATTTACTTTAACTTTCCATCTTTCATGGAGCTAGACATGCCCTCTGTCTCCTAACTTCTCCATCACCCATGAGAACACTTTTATGTGGTTAGATTTAATGCTTTAATGTAAGGAAATAAGGAAAAAATTCGATTTTTTTTAATCCTGTGATTGTTTTAAAGTTTGGGTTTCATTGCGACCTGATATCAGGTTCATCCAAATTGCAGATCGAGTTACATTGTTTGTAGTGAGGAGATCATGAATTATTTTAAAGATTTAGCCTCAAAGAGGCATGATTATCAGTGTAATGGAAATTAGAAGCAAAGGCAAGGCAAATTGCTTTTGAGAGGAAAAATATTTATGGCACAGATTTTTTTTTTTTAACTCTTTGCTTATTCATTATTTATTTATTTATTTTTGGCTGTATTGGGTCTTCGTTGCTGTGTGCGGGCTTTCTCTAGTTGCGTCGAGCGGGGGCCACTCTTCTTTGCGGTGTGCATGATTTTCATCGTGGTGGCTTCTCTTGTTGCAGAGCACGGGCTGTAGATGCGCTGGCTTCAGTAGTTGTGGCTCACAGCCTCTAGAGTGCAGGCTCAGTAGTTGTGATGCACGGGCTTAGTTGCTCTGCAGCATGTGGAATCTTCCCGGACCAGGGATCGAACCTGCATCCCCTGAATTGGCAGGCAGATTCTTAACCACTGTGCCACCAGAGAAGTCCCTGGCACAGATTTTTGTAGCAGAAAATATAGGCCTCTTCAGGGTGGAGGACTTTGCTTTAGATTGGGATTTTCCAAGGAATAAACTGTTGTATCTTTGGATAAGCATGAGGGGATATGAAGGAAGGAACAGAGAGTTTACCATTCATAATTGAGCAGCCTCACTCATGGAGTCAATCACAGTGCAACTGGGATACAGATAATCCAATTGGGAAATAATCCAATGGTCTACACAACATGAGCAGGAGGTCAGAAGCTGTTGTTGAATGTCCGTATATACTTAAATAAAGAGCGTCAGGCATCAGACCTGCAGTTCTTTCACTTAGAATGACATAATATTTTGTTTTGTTCTTAAAGTATTTGTTTCAGTCTATTTATTCACTAGATTTAAATTTGAATAAATATTTCAGGGACAAAAATATGTCAGCACCTTCCCCACGTGAGCTCTGCAGAATTTGATATGATTTCAGCCTTCACAAGCTAACAATCAGCACTGTTTTGTTTCCTGCACTGTAGCTTGGAATTTGGGAAATGTGTGAAAGTAAACAAAATGTAATGGGGGTCAGGCTTTCAAAATAGTATCTGTATTTATTGGAACAAAGTGATGTTTCATATTATAAGGAGGAAAAAAATGTTTTTCCTTCTTCTTTCCTGCTCCAACTCCTCTACTGCTGATGTGAATGCAAACTCTTTGATACATTTAATGGAACAAAAGGCAGCAGGAGCCTGATCTCTGGAGAATTCCAAGGCCAGACTAGATAATTAACTACCCTGAACACTTTAAAAGCATTGTAGTATATTTTATCCAATGATGGTTTTGATGACCCAGAATATCCTTTCTGACCTCTAAGTGGATGCATCTGATTTCTGTAATTCTGTGTGTGTGTTTTTTTATAATAGCTATGCCAATTCCAGGCCTAGCTTTTTTTTATTTCTTTCTTTCTTTTTTTTAATTAATTAATTTTTTTTTTTGGCTGTGTTGGGTCTTGGTTTCTGTGCTAGGGTTTTCTCTAGTTGTGGCAAGTGGGGGCCACTCTTCATCGCGGTGCGCGGGCCTCTCACTGTCGCGGCCTCTCTTGTTGTGGAGCACAGGCTCCAGACGCGCAGGCTCAGTAGTTGTGGCTCACGGGTCTAGTTGCTCCATGGCATGTGAGATCTTCCCAGACCAGGGCTCGAACCCATGTCCCCTGCATTGGCAGGCAGATTCTCAACCACTGCACCACCAGGGAAGCCCTCTGTGTGTGTTTTAAAACCAATGGAGATCTTGTAAATTATAGTATAAAGTACATTAATTTTTAATATTTAAAATGAATAAAATACTGTGACTGCACTCATTGTCAAATATGAATTTACTAAGTTTGGATATCTTTGAGTATTTCTCTACTTCAGAAAAAAATGAGAAGCTTTTGAAAGAACAGATACTAAACCCCAGTCTCAACTTGAAATGATTGTTTTATAACCTCTATTTACACTTCTTAGAATTAATACTTCTCTTTCTCTCTCTCTGGATTCTGATGTTGAGCTATAGTTGATACTACTGTGAATAGAATCACACTTAAACAATTCCTCAGAAAAGAACTCTAAATTATGTTTAAAAACACAAACTTACTTAAGCAGAAAGGAAAACTTACTGCCTCATGCAATGACTCCATGGGAAGTCTGAGGTAAAGCTGGTGCTAAACAATCAGAACAAGAGACATAAACACACTCAGGATTTCACTCTTTCTCTCATCCCTCCTTTTCCTTGTGGTTTGACTTAATTTTCTCCCTCTCCAGGCTTTTTTTTTTCTTTTTTTTTCATTTTCTCAGATTCTCTGTGGAAGCCCCAAGGCTGAGAGTAGCCATACACATCCTTATGGAACTTGATAATCAGCAGGAGAATGATCATAGTTGTGGGACTGGCATCTCTCTGGGGCTGCATACTTGCTGAATTGAGAAGGTGGGGAGGTACCACTATGTACCCAGAAGGAGAGTTTTTATGAGAAGTTGACATGCATCCCTAGGAGTTTGGTATATGAACCAGAGTAGTGACTTCTTGGTACTAGAAGACTACAGAAGGCCACGGGCTGGCTGTTGCAGGGTGAGGTAGAATGGAAGAAAGTAAGAATGGTGGTCCTATATTCTTCACTCCCACAGTACAGCATGGGAGAAAAACATGATCCTCCTCTCTTCGAGGAAACAGGCTGGAGCAAATTTTCTGGCACCTCCCCTTTGAGGGCTGCTTGACCTGTGGAGAGAGGCTTCAGGCACAGAAAGAGGAGCTGAAAACTCTCACACATCAAAGACTTACACTGTGCAGAGGCCTGAGCACAGCTCACACATGTGCCCCAGGAGAATGTTCCTTAGACAGAAGGTGTTACCAACAAAGAGAAGAAGACAGTGACATCAGTTAAAGAAAAAGGAATTTATTTCTTTCTCCAGTCGTTTATCACCTGTCCTACAACTGGAAGGAGTGGGAGAGAAAAGGCAGCGGGTCAAACATGACCTAAGAGCAAAAGGAAGAGCATAACACAGAATACTAACAGTGACTTCCAAACCGGACTTAGGCAGATTTGTTAAACTCAGCAGAAAGTCATGGAGTTATGGAGTCTGCCTAAACTGTTGTAAAAGGGAGAGGAATGAATATCAGGCAGAGAATAGTTGAAGGCAGTGATTGAAAACTAGATAAGACCCCTTGTTATGTTCATTCCAAGGTGCTGACAGTCCCAGACACTGGCTTTATAAACACATAAATGACCTCCACTCCCACCTCGCAGAAGCCTTGATGCTTAAATCTTTGATGGTCACCAGCAGAAATCTCTGCCTATTCCTGTAATTTCAATTAAGAAAGTCCTTGAAATGGATTTTGATTGGCCCACCTTCACTCAAAAATCCACTTTAGTGCATGGCATATCATGTGTGGATGAGCAGCCTTCTCTACTGTTACACATTGGGAATTGGGAGAACTCCCTTAAAATGAAGAGATGGCTAATCCTCAAGAAAGAAAGAGCTCGGAGCAGATGAAGCAATAAATAAATGAATGCTCTCACCACATACTCTGGAAGAGAAGACTATAACTTCTCTAAAGAAGTCATTTCAATACATAACACTCCTCTGATCAAAAAAAAGAAAATTTTCTTCTGTTTCAGTTCAACCACACTTTTCTCTAGTTTACTTGCAAATCCTTTTTTCCAAGTCCTTTTTCTTGTGTTCATGAGGGTATCTTTATTGAAATAAATTGAATTATTTTATTAGAATAAAAGATATGTCAAGGAAACCATTTATTTTCTTTTCCTTTAGGACTTTTTTGAATCCATGAAATTGTTCTTACGATTCATTTGAATCTCTCTAATTTCTCTGGGGACATCTTTTTTCCTAGAATATTTAGTTTCCCATTAAATTTGTAGGACCATGACATAGATTATGCATAATGACAGTATACATGCATATTCATTTTATATGCATATAATTTACATGCATATGCATATATATTTACACACATACACAAACATACACAGCATCACATCTTCTGCATGAAAAACAAGTAGAGAACAGGAGTGCACATGCACAGAGGAAAGGCCATGTGAGGATTCAGCGAGAAGGTGGCCATCTGCAAGCCAAGGAGAGAGGCCTCAGACAGAAGCAAACCACTCTCCGTGATCTAGGACTCTGAGAAATTGTGGTTTGAAGAGTAACTTTCTTCAGAAAATTCTGGAGACTTTGCAGCAATGGCTGAAGGTATACTCTCCAAATTACCTAATAGAATAGGAACAAAGATGGCGGAGAAGAAGGACGTGCTCTCACTCCCTCTTGCGAGAACACCAGAATCACAACTAGCTGCTGGACAATCATCGACAGGAAGACACTGGAACTCACGAAAAAGACACCCCACATCCAAAGACAGAGGAGAAGCCACAATGAGACTGTAGGAGGGGCACAATCACAGTAAAATCAAGTCCCATAACTGCTGGGTGGGTGACTCACAGACTGGAGAACACTTATACCACAGAAGTCCACCCACTGGAGTGAAGGTTCTGAGCCCCACGTCAGGCTTCCCAACCTGGGGGTCCACTGATATGTATAGAGCAGATAACTGATAAGAACCTGTTGTATAAAATAAATAAATAAATAAAATTTAAGATTGGAACCAAGATGGTGGAGTAGAAGGACGTACTCTCACTTCCTCTTGCGAGAACACCAGACTCACAACTAGCTGCTGGACAATCATCGACAGGAAGACACTGAACTCACCAAAAAAGACACCCCACATCCAAAGACAGAGGAGAAGCCACAATGAGACTGTAGGAGGGGCACAATCACAGTAAAATCAAGTCCCATAACTGCTGGGTGGGTGACTCACAGACTGGAGAACACTTATACCACAGAAGTCCACCCACTGGAGTGAAGGTTCTGAGCCCCACGTCAGGCTTCCCAACCTGGGGGTCTGGCAATGGGACGAGGAATTCCTAGAGAATCAGACTTAGAAGTCTAGTGAGATTTGATTGCAGGACTTTGACAGGACTGGGAGAAACAGAGACTCCACTCTTGGAGGGCACATGCAAAGTAGTTTGTGGGACCCAGGGGAAGGAGCAGTGACCCTAGGGGAGACTGAACCAGACCTATCTGCTAGTTTTGGAGGGTCTCCTGCAGAGGCGGGCAGTGGCTGTGGCTCACTGTGGGGACAAGGACACTGGCAACAGAAGTTCTGGGAAGTACTCCTTGGCATGAGCCCTCCCAGGCACTGTCATTAGCCGCACCAAAGAGCCCAGGTAGGGTCCAGTGTTCGGTTGCCTCAGGCCAAACAACCAACAGGGAGAGAACCCACCCCATCCATCAGCAGTCAAGCAGATTAAAGTTTTACTGAGCTCTGCCCACCAGAGCAACAGTCAGCTCTACCCACCATCAGTCCCGCCCATCAGGAAACGTACAGAAGTCTCTTAGATAGCCTCATCCATCAGAGGGCAGACAGCAGAAGCAAGAAGAACTACAATCCTGCAGCCTGTGGAACAAAAACCACATTCACAGAAAGATAGACAAGATGAAAAGGCAGAGGTCTATGTACCAGATGAAGGAACAAGATAAAACCCCAGAAAAACAACTAAATGAAGTGTATATAAGCAACCTTCCAGAAAAAGAATTCAGAATAATGATAGTGAAGATGATCCAGGACCTCGGAAAAAGAATGGAGGCGAAGATCGAGAAAATGCAAGAAATGTTTAAGAAGACCTAGAAGAATTAAAGAACAAATAAACAGAGATGAACAATACAATAACTAAAATGAAAACTACACTAGAAGGAATCAATAGCAGAATAACTGAGGCAGAAGAATGGATAAGTGACCTGGAAGACAGAATGGTGGAATTAACTGCTGCAAAACAGACTAAAGAAAAAAGAATGAAAAGAAATGAAGACAGCCTAAGAGACCTCTGGGACAACATTGAATGCAACAATATTCGCATTATAGGGATCCCAGAAGGAGAAGAGAGAGAAAGGACATGAGAAAATATTTGAAGAGATTATAGTCGAAAACTTCCCTAACATGGGAAAGGAAATAGCCAACCAAGTCCAGGAAGTGCAGCGAGTCCCATACAAGATAAACCCAAGGAGAAATGCGTCGAGACACATAGTAATCAAATTGGCAAAAATTAAAGACAAAGAAAAATCATTGAAAGCAGCAAGGGAAAAACAACAAATAACATATAAGGGAACTCCCATAAGGTTAACAGCTGATTTCTCAGCAGAAACTCTACAAGCCAGAATGGAGTGGCATGATATACTTAAAGTGGTGAAAGGGAAGAACATACAACCAAAATTACTCTACATGGCAAGGATCTAATTCAGATTCGATGGAGATATCAAAAGCTTTACAGACAAGAAAAACCTAAGAGAATTCAGCACCGCCAAACCAGCTCTAAAACAAATGCTAAAGGAACTTCTTTAAGTGGGAAACACAAAAGAAGAAAAGGACCTACAAAAGCAAACCCAAAACAATTAAGAAAATGGTCATAGGAACGTACATATAGATAATTACCTTAAACGTGAATGTATTAAATGCTCCAACCAAAAGACACAGCCTTGCTGAATGGATACAGAAACAAGACTCATCTATATGCTGTCTACAAGAGACCCACTTCAGACCTAGGGACACATACAGACTGAAAGTTAGGGGATGGAAAAAGATATTCCATGCAAATGGAAATCAAAAAAAGAAAGCTGGAGTAACAATACTCATATCAGATAAAATAGACTTTAAAATAAAGAATTTTACAAGAGACAAGGAAGGAGATTACACTTTCTTTTAAAGTGCGTACGGAACATTCTCCAGGATAGATCACATCTTGGGTTCACAAATTAAGCCACAGTAAATTTAAGAAAATTGAAGTCATATCAAGCATCTTTTATGACCACAACCCTGTGAGATTAGATATCAATTACAGGCAAAAAGAGTAAAAAACACAAACACATGGAGACTTAACAATACGTTACTAAATAACCAAATCACTGAAGAAATCAAAGAGGAAATCAAAAAATACCTAGAGACAAATGACAATGAAAACACGACAATCCAAAACCTGTGGGATGCAGCAAAAGCAGTTCTAAGAGGGAATTTTATAGCTATACAAGCCTACCTCAAGAAACAAGAAAAATCTCAAATAAACAATCTAACCTTACACCTAAAGGAACTAGAGAAAGAAGAACAAACAAAACCCAAAGTTATCAG
>NC_041224.1:163734336-163734940 GCF_002837175.3 Physeter macrocephalus
ACTCTATGCCAATAAAATGGACAACCTGGAAGAAATGGACAAATTCTTAGAAAAGTATAACCTTCCAAGACTGAACCAGGAAGAAATAGAAAATATAAACAGACCAATCAAAAGTAATGAAATTGAAACAGTGATTAAAAATCTTCCAACAAACAAAAGTCCAGGACCAGATGGATTCACAGGTGAATTCTATCAAACATTTAGAGAAGAGCTATCACCCATCCTTCTCAAATTCTTCCAAAAAATTTGCAGAGGAAGGAACACTCCCAAACTCATTCTATGAGGCCACCATCACCCAGACACCAAAACCAGAAAAAGATACTACAAAAAAAGAAAATTACAGACCAATATCACTGATGAATATAAGTGCAAAAATCGTCAACAAAATACTAGCAAACAGAATCCAACAGCATATTAAAAGGAGCATACACCATGATCAAGTGGGCTTTATCCCAGGGATGCAAGGATTCTTCAATATACGTAAATCAATCAATGTGATAAACCATATTAACAAATTGTCTTGCATTCCTATACACTAATGATGAAATATCCGAAAGAGAAATTAAGGAAACACTCCCATTTTCCATTGCAACAAAAAGAATAA
>NC_041224.1:163735946-163751939 GCF_002837175.3 Physeter macrocephalus
AATTCAAAAAGACACATGCACCCCAATGTTCATTGCAGCACTATTTACAATAGCCAGGTCATGGAAGCAACCTAAATGCCCATCAACAGATGAATGGATAAAGAAGATGTGGTACATATATACAATGGAATATTACTCAGCCATAAAAAGGAGCGAAATTGGGTCATTTGTAGAGAAGTGGATTCATCTAGAGACTGTCATACAGAGTGAAGTAAGTCAGAAAGAGAAAAACAAATAGTGTATGTTAACGCATATATGTGCAACCTAGAAAAATGGTACAGATGAACCGGTTGGCAGGACAGAAATTGAGACACAGATGTAGAGAACAAACGTATGGACACCAAGGGGGGAAAACGCTGGGGGTTGGGTGTGGTGTTGTGATGAATTGGGAGATTGGGATTGACATGTATACACTGATGTGTATAAAATTGATGACTAATAAGGCTCTGCTGTATAAAAAAATAAATTAAATTAAATTGTAAAAAAAGAAAAAGAAAATCAAGTAGAAAAATTTGACTTCAGGGTTACTATAGGTTATAAACACAGTGTTAAGTTTTTAGGTTTTCTGTTTGTCATTTTCTGATTTCAGATAAAGGAGTTTAGTTTTTGGTGATTTCAGAAAGAGAATTACTTAGAAATTTTCTTAAAATTTATTTTATTGAAGTATAGTTGATTTACAATATTGTGTTCACTTCTGCTCTACAGAAAAGTGAGTCCGTTATATGTATATATACACATTCTTTTTCATATTATTTTCCATTATGATTTATCACAGGCTATTGAATATAGTTCCCTGTGCTATACAGCAGGACCTTGTTGTTTATCCATCCTATATATAATAATTTGCATCTGCCAATCCCAAGCTCCTAATACATCCCTCCCTTCCCCCCCTTCCCCCTTGACAACCACAAGTCTGTTCTCTATGTCTGTGAATCTGTTTCTGTTTCACAGATAAGTTCATTTGTGTCATGTTTTAGATTCCACATATAAGTGATATCATATGGTATTTCTCTTTCTCTTTCTTTGCTTAGAAATCTTTGCTTTCTTCTTTGTATTATTAGTCATCATTTTACTTTAATTTATTCATTAATTTATTATATTATGTCTCAAGTATTGTGTTGAAAAAAATCTTTGATAAGTGGATTCCCTTGTAATTTATTCAAGTTACTTTGAAGTCTGACATTAAGGTCCATGTGAGGATCACCTGAGAACAGTAACTACCTCCTCAATTCCAGTTCCTATTGCACTGCTAAACTTGGGAGGGACAGTTGCTATCTATCCTTATTTTAATTCATGCCGGGAGCATCCATTCCTTTGGGGAAGATTTACTTGATATCACTTGTTCTATGTTCACTTCCAAGGGCCATGCACTGTCCTAGTAAAACTCCTCTCTCACTGGCAAGCCCTACCTTCATGAAAGCAGCTCTTGAACATTCATCTCTTCATACCATTTCTCTCAGAGAGGCTGGCTAGAGAGAATGATTTTCTCAACTGCTACCTTCTCGCAACATATCATTTTCACGGAACATTTCCACTTTCCTCACTCACACATCTTTGAACCTATATCATGTACATTGTAATGATTTATGGTCAGCTGAATTTAATCAATGTGAACTCTGCACAGTATATATAGTTTATACTATATATAGTTTGATAGACACTGCCAACATGGATTAAACTCCTAGAGTGCAGGAAAGCAGGGATTTCTAAAAATTTCTATCTGTTTTGATACAATTCCTAGCATACTTCCCCATGCAGAGAGGTCCTTGATACATGCTTAGGAATATTCCTGAGCTAAATAATCTAAGTTCAGGTAACCAGAGTTATAGAATGATGGAGCTGGATGTATCTTAGAAATCATACCTCAGCTCTTTCACTTTTCAGGAAAGAAACTAAGGACCATAATATTAACTTGCTTTTTTAAAAAAACTTTGGAAACAACCTGCCTGTAAAGGCAGGATTAAGGCAGAAATATTTTCACTTCCATCCAAAACTGGCTTTCCCCCTCACTAAACTATTCTGTCTCTTCATTTTCTAGAGTCCTAGTTAATTTTGAATGTATCCAGTGGAGGAGAAAATGAGGCAATTTGTCACTTGCCTTTGCTAGATTTATAACATAAACATCCAGATGTTGTGGTTGAATCTGTAAGGTAGATAAAACTTCCAGGGGACACAACTCCATAAATGTGCATTGAATGAATTATAGTGAAAGAATATTTATTTCATTAAACACCCGAATTTATTTTCTTAAATGAACCACTGTCTGTGCAGTGTGTGCTCCGAACAGCCAGTGCACTGGGGGTGCTTTCCCTGTGCTGCTTCTCAGACAACAATCACAACCTAGCACAGGAGAGTGAGGTAATATTTCAGTGTCTTCAGAAGTAAGGTCAAGTGACACTGATCACGGCAAATCGTGCAGAGGTAAAGATGTCTTCTGGACCTACTGGACCCACACATTTTTGCTTCCAGCCCGTGTCTTCTGTTGCCTCCACCTTCTACTATTTTATCTCCTTATTCATGGCCTGCTTCCCTTTCCTTTCACTCCACCCCCTTCCTAATCTACTCCCCCACCCCAACTATACCTCATTAGAAACTCGAATCCTTTCTCTTCCCTGTTTTTCTTTCTCAAAACCTTGTCATTTGGCTGATCTACAAATATCTTTAGATTGTAAACTCACTGAAGGCAGGGATTAACACACTCCTGTTTCTGGTGTCATTGCAGAGCCTAGCCCCCAATAGGTGATTAATAACTGCTTTTTAGATTGGTGAAGAGTCAATACATCATGAAAATTAAGATATGTTGGTATTTAAGAATAATCCAGGAAGGCCATGCTAATGGCTTTGCTCTAAAGCATTGGTTTCTGATAAAAGGGATTTTGAGTTCTCTGTACCACACTAAAGGATACAAAATTTTTTGAGTGTGGAGTAGTTTGGCCATAATTTCTCCAATTGTACCACGTACATGGCCTCCCATTTCCCTAATATAGACCTGGTTCCAGTAATAAGGAGCCAGAAATAATATCATTAGTCAGGGTTCCCTGGGTTGGTGCTATACATGATCCACTTCTCAAGGCAATAATTGACATTTTTTTCTCTCATTTCCTTAACTGGGTGCATGCAAATAACTCCAGAGTCTTTGGGCAGGAGGGGAAGGACCATATAGATCATTTAATCCCAAAGATTCCTACTTGGCTTTTGTAAACCATGAGGCCTATACAACTTCATAGTATTTCAAACCCTGATGGTGATGTAAGCTAACAAAATGCCTTTGCTTTTGCCTTGAAAATTTGGAAACTTCATGTGGTAATGCTTCTTATGCTAGTACTTTTGTGCTAAACAGACAGTTTTGGCTGGTAGCCGTATGGTTTTTTATTAAAATAAAACTGAAATCTACAACTTATAACTCAATAAATGAATATTTATAACAATAAAAAATTCCAATTTTGATGCCTATTGGGCAGAAGGTGGGAATAATATATGTGGTTGTTGGTTGTGGGAACTTTTGGAAAACAGATCTAGTTCAGATGCTCAGTTCATTGCTGAGAACTGTGGTATCTGGAGTTATTAAATGACTGGCCTCAGATGTCAGGGTAGCACTAGGATTTCTTCCTCCAGGCCAATAGTCTCTCTCTTTCATGTATCTACTTCTATATGTTCAAGAAATGCAGTGTGAGCTATCTCTCAGACAAACCCAACACTGATGTTCTCTCTATTTTGTAAAATATTCCATAGACCTGCAGTTATCTCATATAAGTAGGCCACACTTGTCTGCACCTTGAGGGCTTTAAAACACATCTAAAAATTCCTACGAAGTGTGTTCTTTGTGGCTCTGTGACCCAGTGGTGGTATATTACTTTGATACTCTAAGGAGCCTACAGAGACAAATGGCTTAGAGCTTCTTGGGCTCTCCAGTGTGCACGAGACCAGATAAAACATGTTTGTGATACAGGTTAAACCTTAACAAACAGTCTCCTTGCAGGATTATACTCTGCTTTTTTCCACTAGAAGGAAAGAGGGGATTTTGGATATAAATGCACATTAAGAGTTGAAAAGACTTTGAGTGAACAGGAGCAAAACAGGTTTAGTAATATAACAAAACCCAGCCAACAGCAGCTTCAGAGAGGTGCACGCTAGATGTTCCAGACTCAGGGAACTATACACAAGCCATGCATGATTTTCAAATACAAGGTCATTACAAAAGTTACTCTACAATGGGCTGAAACCCTAAAGGTCACTCCACTTCATACTTGGTACATGATACTCTTGGTGATAACTGGAAATGTATTTCTCAATCGATCAAAAAAGATCTCCAAAGGAGCCTTACAGTTTGTTGTATCACTCACATATTCAGCTCGTGCATTTCTTCCTCTCTGAACTCCTTCTAACAACCACTGCCACTTTGAAATTGTTCATATTATTATCAGAGTCCCAAGAAATACTGGTTGAATTTATAGAGTCAGAGGCAAGGAGTTGAGCAAAACCCTGCCTCCTACTAAATTAGAAATTATTTTTGTTCGTTGGTTGGATTTCTAGTCCCTGAGCACAGGGTCTGGCCAGGGGCAGGGGCTCAATGAAGTTATCTGACTGAATTGTTTTCTGTAATTTAAAGGCAGTTTTGTGTAGTAGAAAAGTTGCCAGAATTAAAATCACTGATTTGTTAAGGGGAGTCTCTGAACCTGCCACCCCTACTCCCAACTAAATGCAACTTCGTAGTGAGATTGTCTTTTAAGGTCGTCAGTCCCTAGAGTGGATGAAAGTAAACATGATTTCTCCTCCAGGTACATATGCTGAAGTCCAGTACCTCAGAATGTGACTTTATTTGGAAATAAGATTAAACAAGATATAATTAGTTAAGATGAGATCATTAGGATGGGCCCTAATCCAATATGACTTGTGAAGTCATGAAAAGAGGAAATTTAGAGGCAAGCATGTACACAGGAAGAATGCCATGTGAAGCTGCAGGCAGAGATCAGGGTGATGCTTCTATAAGCCCAAAAACAAAAGGAAACAAAAAACAAACAAAAACAAACACCCAAAACTCCAGAAACTAGAGAACAGACGTGAAACAGAATTTCCTTCGCAGATCTCACAAGGAACCAGTCCTACCCGATGCTGTAATCTTGGGCTTCTGGTCTCCAGACTGCAAGATAATACCTTTCTGTTTTTCTGAGCCACCTAGTTTTTGGTACTTTGAAAATTAATACATATACTGATGGAGGTTCTGTGTTTAAAATACAATTATGCAATTGGCATTCCTCTTAAGAACAGCTTACGAACAAGTGAGGTATTTGTGCCTGAGTTATCTCAATGTGTATGGGAAGCCCAACCATTGGATGCTTCCTTGACATAAGTCAGTATTTCGCTTATTTTATAAACAGAGTTTCCATTGATTATATCCATGGTTTAGTCTACTAAGATGACATAACTTTCAGGGCGAGATACTCCTTTTCCGTATGCCTAGATAAACTGATGTTGAGTGTTGTCCCTCATGACTGTGCAAGGAAAAACCTATTCTCCTGAGGACCCACTGAATTTAGAATCAAGCTAGCAATCATTTTCTGCCCTCTGCATTCCCCAAATCCTGTGTGGAATAACAGAGCTGTAACTCTCAATTTTTTATTTAGCTAGACATCCTCCCTTTCTTTTCATATTCTGTCTAGATCGAGCACAAAAATGGCATAATAGCTTCTATCCTTACACTGCAGCACGCCTCTCTATGCAGAAATGCTTATCCAGACTCACTTTTCAAACTAGAAACTCAGTACCTAACCTTAACCAGATGAATATACTAAGGTGTTGTGGGTCTACCTATCTTCGCCACAAATAAACCGCATGACTTTGCATAAGTCACTTGAATTTTAAGGGTTTCCGTTTCCTCAGATGTAAAATATATGTAGAAGGATTGGACCAAAACACCTCCAAGTCACTTCCAACTCCAGCTCTTTAAAATGTCTACATGAACAATTTATTTCTTCATTCATTCAATGAATGAATATTGACCACCTACTAGATGAGCTTCATGTTTCTAGGACCTTGCTCTCATGGAGTTTGCATTCCGGTGGAAAAGACATACAGCTGAGACTGAATAACTGGCAAGATGAAGCCAGTGTGAAATGAGTCCAGGCTGAGGGGGCAGTGAGTGCAAAGGTCCTAAGTCAGGAAGGAGCTTACTTGTTATAGGAACCAAAAAACAGTCCGTGTCCCTATCAACCAAGGACACATGTTAAACTGGGGTTGTAGAATTAGGAGTAGCTGAACCGCATAAGGCCCTGCAGGTTTTGCACCAGTTTTAGTTCTACTTCTAAGTCCAATGGCAGACTCCTAGGGGATTTTAAATTGGAGAATGATATGATCTTATTTATTCCAGTGATCATAGGTAATGCCTTCTTCACCAAGGTAAATAAATTCCCAGACTGACAGTACAGATTTTCTTTTCTTTCTTTCCTTTTTCTTTTGTTGTCTTGAGTTCTTTCTTTCTCTTTTATTTTCCTCTTTCAATTTTTTCCTTCTTTTATTACTCTCTTACTTTATTGAATTCTAAATCGATTTCTCTTCCTCTCTCCCAACCTTTTCTTTTCTTTTTTTTTTTTTTCCTTTGCCTTCACCAAACAACACCTGAGATATATTATGGCAAAGATTATTTTAACTAAGCAGAAGAAAGCTACAGACCCCACTAGGGGTCACTTCTGACCCATGGATGAGTCCTTGATTCTGCAATTTTGTCTTGGGTTTATAGCCAACTCAGGAGACACTTTTCCTCTTGTTTCCAGCCCAGGAGACACTTTTTCCACCTTTATGATTCCCCTACCCCCCAAAGGATCCAAGTCAAAGGCATTGTGGTCCACATCCTCCCTGGACCCAAGACACCCCAGGAGCCAAGCAGGCTATCAAAACAGGCCTACCCCAGGTGCTCCCATGTGTTCAGAATAGATTGGCGCTCTTGAGTTGGGAACTTGGCTCACTGACAAAGGTGGCATCATTTCTTAAAGAGGAATGTCACAGGAAAGGCTGTGAATTGTGTGAGGAATGCCTAGGCTGTCTGTCTGCCTCTTGCTGTCAGGCTGCCTGAGGGTCCAGCAGCCAGGCTTCCTGGAGCTTCCTTCAATTGTCTTCCCACACAGAGTTCATTACCCACTTAAAGACACACAGCCCTGCCCTCAGCCTTCTGATGAAAGTGAATCTTCCTGCGATTAATTTCCAACTTGGTTGCTTTTGCACTGACAAGTGTTATTAATTGGAGGACTTTTATTATTTTACAAGGTCAGTTGAGTCATCAAGGATAAGTGGGTCGCTTTGGTACTCCTACTCTTTTACATCTGCGTATATTAAAAAACGTCCACACACACTGCCTATATGCACGCATCCACCTGTCAAACCTGAAGTGAAAAGGTGAAGATAAGCTTTATATGCATTTCACTCACAAGTTGACTGCAGATTCCTTGGAAAGAAAAAGAAAGTAGCAAGTTTGCTTCTGCTAGATAAATTAATTAATTGAATTTAGTAATTTGTAGAATTTTCTCTTCTATTTCTTTTCCCTTGCTTTTCTAAAGTTAGATTCATATCTTTAGGAAAGCTTTGGCCAAATTATCATTGTCCTAATTGCCTGGCACAAATGGATGCATTCATCTAATTAAATATGTTATCTTCTTTCATTTTACATTGTTTTATAATCTACCATACACTTTCACTATTACCTTCCCTATATTTTACCTTTACTATTTATCTCATCTTATGAATAAGAATTTTGAGTCTCAGTAAGGTTGAAGGCTTTCCCAAAAGTTACATGTCTAGTATGTAACAGATCCAGGATGAGGCCCAAGACCTCTTGAATTTAGTTCAAATTTAGTGCCCTTTACAATACAACATGGTCTGCCAGGACCAGAGAGTAAATATTTTAGGCTTTGTGAGTCATATGTTCTCTGTCACAGTTACTCAACTCTGTTGTTATAGCACAAAAACATCCAAAGACAATACATAAATGAATGAGCATTGCTTTGTTCCAAGAAAAATTTATATTTAGACACTGAAATCTGACTGTCTTATAATTTTCATATGCCATGACACATTATTTTCCTTTTACTTTTTTATTCACTTAAATATCTGAACTAAACATTTTTAGTTCACTGGCCCTAACAAAACATGTGGCAAGTGGGATTTGGCCAATGCGCTGTGGTTTGTAGAACCATCTATGGATGGAATTATGATCCAGACAGCTGAGACCTGAGTTCATTTTAGCCTTTCATGAAATGAGCAGTTTAAGGTCTCCAGAGTAATTCCCATCATTATAAATCGTCAGCTGAGTCTTAGGGGCGGTCTTCAGGGATTAATTTCCATCAAGATGCTTCTTAAAGAAAAATAAAATGAAACTAGTAATTGAATAGATGCAACCTAACCTAATAAGAACATTTGATTCATATTTTTAAAATATATATATAATAAAGAATATGACTTGCTTTCCTACTGAAGAGTATTATTCATAGATTTAATGAACTTCAAAAAAAATCTCAGAATAAGTCAAAGAAAAATATGAAAATCCATTATAGCCCAGGTCAGTTTAACTATAATAAACAAATGAATTGTGTCTTGTAGGCACAGATGAGAATACTACCTAGACTATTCAGGAAAGTGAATATCTTCCTTTTCTGATTATTTAAGATAAAAGTATTTGCTGATAGTTGTGCAAGATAAAACAACATATGATCTGAGTTATAAGATAGAAATGAAAAATTGTCAACAAATTCTATAAAATAAGTGCTCATCATGTTTGTTAACAATTATGTAAAAGGTAAAAAAAACAGACAAATTCTTCCGTGGTTACGCAGTTGGCTGATGCTGGAAGAGAAACTTCTCATCTCTGAATCTGGTCCTTAAATGAAAAGTGACCACAGAGCTTTTAGTCAAATTAAATTGAAAACCAAGAAAATGAAGAATTTTCCATGGACATTTCATCTTATTCCTTTTTGAGATAATTTTGAAGCTTAGTTTCTGTATTCTACTTATATTTAGCACAGAGTAAAAATTTTAAAATATTAAAATAAATTATGACAGTATATATTCTCCTCTCAGTTAAGAGCAACTATGTTTTGGAGGCTGATGGTAGGATTAAGAACAGATGGGACTGGATACTGAAGGGTGAGAAGGTGAGGGAAAGCCCTAGGTTTTTGTGATTGCCCGTCTCTGAGTCTCTCTGCATTTAAAGGAAACTGGAATGGTTCACCTTCTCCTCTCTGTTATTCCAAATTCCTGCCCACCCTCATGGCCTGCCTCAATTTCAGATCCCCCCATGAGATTTTCCTAATTATACATGCTCATGAATCTATCTCATTTTGAAATAATGTAGCAAGTATTTAAAGACCATAAACATCAATGTAGATAGATGTATTTCAGTATTTTCTACCAAAACAATGTGAACTATTTAAGGCTCAGGCTTATGGCACACCCTCAGAGTGCATCCCTGTGGTGCTCCCACAGTGGGTCACTCTTGGTGGACTGATTTCTTCTTTTAGAATCCGGAAGGAAGGAAAAACTCTACCTGTCATACTATCAGTGGAGAGTAATATTCCCTGAGCTCACAATCCTCTCAGAGCTGACTTATGGGGTTGTGTTACCAGTCTTTTAGATTTCCCACTGCAGAACTGAAAATAGTATTTGCACTAAGTATACTATTGATAAGTAGACAGGATATGTTCCTGCTACTTTGAGTCAGGAAATATATGGTGATTTGCATGGAAAATGTCCAACTTTGACTCCTCAGAGCAGCAACATCTTTTTTATTCCCTTCTCAGTCTGCAAAATTTTTTTTTCAGCCCTGACATAACTCTTGAAAACCAGCACCATCTAACTCAGAAGACATCGGCAGTAAGAGCCTGGCTCTATTTTTAAGATAACTCAATGGCAGCTCAGGACAGATCAGCAAATCAACACCTTCCAACCTACTCAGCTCTTTCATCTAGCTGTGACATTGCTCTTTTACATCTTAAAGTTAAGTGACTATTACAATGATCTCTAACTACCAGGAGCTGTGCGTCTCATGCTTCCTAGAGATTAGAACCTATTTGACTTAAACAGGAAAGTACATCAACATAATTTAAAATGAAGAAGTATATACATATAATAATGAGTAGTTAACATTTATTGAGGGCTAACTTGGTGCCAGATGTTATGCTAAGCAATTTATTTCTCACAACAGCTCTGAAAGGTAGGTACTATTATTATGTCCTCTTTTGTAATGAGGAAACTGAGGCTCAGACAAGCTAATTAAGGTTACTAAAGTGAGACAGATTTTAAGGGACAGAGAATGGGTTTAAACTCAGGATGACAGGTTCTGTAGCCTGTATAGTTTACTCATAGAAGAAAACATGGGAATATTTAGAGATGAGAGAGAAAGATATAAAAAGCGAGCCATGACAGGTAAATATAAATGGAATAATGGTTATTTGCCTGGAAAGGAGGCTTTCACATGGGATCAAGTGTGCAAGAAATGAATTTAATGTTTCTATGTGACTTTTTACTCATTCAAAGCATGTTCACTGAGCACATATTATTACCTGGCATCGTTGACCAACAGTGCCATGTAATAGTATTATTCACGAGTCTCATGGAACATTTAGTTCACTTTCATGAATCTTTTGGTAAAGTTTCAAGGCCGTGTTCTCTGTGATACCATAGAATTTTATAGTTGGTAGGAGACTTAAAAACCATTTCTCCCCTGCCCTTTTTCTCTCCTTTCAAAACCTACCTGATTTGTAGACTCAGCAATGCCATTGGATGCCAAGGCAGAAAGTGTACTGACAATTCAATGCAACGCTATATCTTGCCATGTTCTAGGCACTGCGCTGGGGATCTAAATCTCATGACCTGGGGACCCCATGTCTCCCACTTACTATTGCTGCAGCCTTAGCTTAGACTACAAGGGCCCAGCATTCACTCCTGCTTTCTATATTGCTCCATATGTCAGAGTCCACCCTGCTTCATGGTCCTGGATCCTTGTCCATGACTTTCTTGTATCACACTGCTACTTCTGCTTTGCATCTCATTCCAAGTTTCTGTTCTAGTAACCTGTTTATCATATTTTTGAGTTTTATGAGAAGCAGAAATGGAGATATGAATGCAAGCACAGATAATATCTGTTTGTTTTGTAGTGAAAAATAAAGAACACTAGTATGGGTGTTGTGAAGTGAGCTTGGAAAGTGAAGACAACTAGTAAAGTGTTCATTAACAATCAAGTTATCACTGAGGCAGGTAGGAGAAGGAAAGGTACAAAGGGACAGGGAAGAAATGGTCTTTAGGCCTCTTTCCAAGTTTAAGATGCTCTGTCATAGAGGACTTGCAAGCTCAGTAAAGACTTCCAGAAAATAAAAGTTCCAAGAGGGCAGAGCCTATTTATATTTTGTTCATCATTAGCTAATTTGGGGGAATCCTCAGGAATCGATGTAAAAACACAAGTCTCTGAGTTATCACTCCCAGAGGGAGAGGGACAAGTGAGCCAGGGGGCTTTTGATCAACACCTGTTAGTCATGTTCCTTAAGGTTGATGAATCCCCAGCACTTCAGTCCTACTCTACAAGCACGAAATAGGATCTAGAGGCCTAAAATAGCCTGCAAAGAAAGAAATGAATGTGCAGCAGATGAAAATCTAGCCTATACTATTGAAGTGATGAGAATAAGGAAACTCAGGTGGTCATGGGGAGTACTTGCTACAGTCCCTAGCATGAGGACTGCCTTCTAAACCTTATTCTCATGAGCTATGTCTCTGGAGACTAGATTGTCCTTGCACCCTATCTAGTGCTTGAATTTTGACCATAGATTGTCAGGCTTTTGATCATTTCACTTACTTACCTGGAGGAATCTTCATAGATAGTTAATTTTTGTTTTTGCCCCCTCACCTCTTCTACTAGTGTGAGTATATGGCTCCTGTATCATTCAGGGTTCAACCAGAGAAACAGAACCGACAGATTTATTGTAAGGAATTGACTATGTGATGGTGGAACCTGACTAGGTCAGGTAAGACAGGACTTGCCTGGAACTCTTGGAATGAGCTGAAACTCTAGTCCACAAGCAGAATTTCCTCTGGAAAGTCTTAGCTCTGTACTAAGGCCTTTCAACATGATTGAAAGCCCTGTTTATCTAGGATAATCTCTCTTAGTTAAAGTCAACTGATTATGGACTTTAATCACGTCTATAGAATATCTTCACAAAAACATCTAGATTACTGTATGATTGAATAACTGGAAACTATCACCAAGCCAAGTTGATATTTAAAGCTGACACAATCCCATTTCAGGTATAACTCATAAAACATGGCATTCTTCAAGCCTAATCTCCTGCAGAATGTGAACATTTCTACCTTTTTTTTCCTATAAAGGGTAATTTTTCAGTCTTTAGGAGAATAATTCCCCAGAATAAAAATGGATTACCAAGAAGGCAATAAGCTTAAAGTTGCAGCATAAAGGAGCCTGGACTATGGAGTCAGATTTGAATTCTAACTGATACAGTATCAGTATGATTTTGGGCAAATTCTTGTACCTCAGATTTTTCATCTGTAAAAAGAGAGGCTAATAATTACATGTACCATATAAAGTGTCTGGGAAAGTTTACTAAGATAGAAAATTCCAGTTTGCCTGAGATAGTCCCAGAGTATTCTCGGGACAATTACTAGTAATACCCTTTTACTCTCTAATGTGACTCAGTTGGGAAAAGAAATAAAATAGTCTTCTTATTTATATAGCACTCAAAAAACTCTGGTTATTTTAAAGACAGCTCATTTCCATTGGACAACAGTAATTTACGTGTCTGATTTATTCTTATTGCAGAGCACAGACCTGAAGACTAAGGTTGAAAGTTATAATATGCCATTCTTAACTCAGTAAAGGAAGATACTTTCTAATTTTTGTAATACCTTCCTATGTTATTCCTGCAAATGTCTGCAACTCCTTGGGTTTTATCTTTGCCAAATGAACTATCCTCAGTCTCTTCAGTCTTCCTCCATATGATGTGACTTCCAGTGCCTAGATAATCCCAGTAATTCTTTTTGGAACAATCCACAAGTTTTCAGTGTCACTCTTAAAATGTGGTTCCAGTGTCTTAAGTCCAGGTGTTTTCTATTCAGTTCAGACTACATTTAATTATACAGTTGGTGCCCTTTAACTAGGTTCTACCCATGCATTAATTGAATGTATCAGTGCCATTAGCAATGCATAACAGTGTTGGCAGTACTGAGTTTGCAGTCAGCTAAATTCCTGGGTCTTTTTTAGAAGAAATGTTGAGCTAGTCACCTCTGCTCTCTACTTGTGCAGGCTCAACAAGTCTCAACCTCAACAAAATTGCTCCCCTCATGGAGAGAGTGACTAGATTTAATAACCAGTTATAGATGCTAACTCATGCTCATCAAAGTCATTAATTGAAATTTTGAAGAGGACAGTCAAATGCTAGAGTCTCTCTCCAGTTTATCATTGATCTGCTAATCATCATGTTTTGTAAATAGCTATTCAATCATCTATTAATACTATCATCTATATTTTGACAACTTATAAACAAGGATATCATAATTCAAATGTAGGGTCATGTTAAAGATAGAATTTATCTATGGCATGCATCTAATTTGCCATCAATTATGGATAAGGTAACATATGGCTTTGAAGTAGACAGACGGGCTCTAATCCAAATTTATCTACATAATAAATGTGTGACTTTGGATGCTCACTTAATCTAAACCTCATGAGTCTCTTCTTTGAAATGTGGATGTAAGTATACATTAGATAGCATGTAGAAAACATCTAGCACGATGCCTGATTCATGTTTGGCAATAAATAGTTGGTAATTATTATTATTTTTATCATTGTTGTTTTTGTTGTTAGTATTATTACTTTGGGAGCTGGAAGCAACCAGAGGATTAAGCGCTTTAAAATCCTTCATTTTATAGCACAAACAATTGAATTCAAGAGCAGTGAAGACATTGACCTAGGGACTCAGCCTGTTAGGATTTGTTGTGAGTTTTTAATCAAGAGAAAATAAAAATCGTATTCACTGTCACCACTTTCTCATTAACCATTTATTCCTCCCTGATCTGAAATATGAATGACATCTTCAGGACTCTTCTGAAATTTTTCTTTTAAAATATTTCTTCTAACTTGCAGATGAGAGATCCTAAACCTCCTCTATGTCTTCTTACAATTTGATTTCTTAACTGCATTCGACATTGTTGAAACCCTTCCACTGCTAGAAACATTCCTCATTTGACGTCCGCGACAGTAGTCTCTCCTAGCTCACCACTTTCATCCTTGTACGAATCAGTTTCCTTCACTGGCTGTGCTCCCTGTCGTAAATTTGACTCTCTTCCTGACCATCCCTCTGACCCCAAGTTACCTCGTTTATTCCACAGCCCCAGGAACAACTTTCATGTTAGTTATTCATAAATTCCTCTTTGTAACCCTGATTTCTTGTTGTGGAGATGTGTTTTGTTTCCTGAGAATTCATGTGCTTGTCTGTTCCCTCTTTCAGTTAGCCAGGGCCATAGAACTATTTCTGGCCATTGGCTGTAAGTTGAAGTGACACATTTCACCTCTGCCCCAAAGCATAACCAAGAAATTATGGATTGCCATATTGTCTCTTTCCATGATAGAGGAATGTGAGAGGCCTTGTGTACTGAATAGTGAAACTAAATGATAATGGATTTCTCTCAGCCTAAGTCCTGAGCCACTGTACAGAGAAGACTCACTTATCTAGGCTGAATATGCAGTGTGAGTGAGAAATAAACATGTATTGTGTTAAGTCACTCAGACTTGGGGGTTTATTTTTATTTATTTATTTATTTATTTATTTTTGGTTAGCAGAACTGGGCTTGTCTTCTTTAAAACATCTTTCATTACAGTTCATGCCTTTGTTTTCATCAGAATGCTAGACATTTATATTGTATGTTGATAGCCATCAAAAATGACCACATCCAAAAGAAATTTACTCATGTATGTTTTTATCTGGACATTTACTGTCCTTTCTGCAAAATATCTCAGTGATAGCCCTTGTTTCTCCTTGCCTCTTCCATCTCCTATTTAGAATGATAATCATGTCCAAAGTTGACTATTACCTCAGTCTGTTATGTCTAGTATTTCCCCACTCCAAAACATTCCTTCTCTAAAACTTTTTCCCTTGTTCAAATATGCTTGATCACTACTCATGGTCTGCAATGAAAGACCTCTCAATCTACTCCATTGGACACTTACAAATTGCTATGTACTTTAAACCTCAGTGCTTTTTTTGTGATATTTTATTTTAACTAAAAATACTTTAAAAAATTTTATATGGTCCTTCAATTCCAATGCAAATTCTGAGTGATGATTCATGGAACCTAGATGAGGGAATAATTAATTCTTAGTAAGGATATCGGAGAAGGTTTCACAGAAGAAGTGATACTTACTACAATCCTTTCTGCAAGCAATGTGACTTGTATTATGTCATATAAATTTTATCTATCTGTCTAACTGTGATGGTGAATTTTATGCATCAACTTGGCAGGATCACAAAATGCCCATATACTTGGCTAAACATTATTTCTGAGTGTGTTTGTGAGGATGGTTCCAGATGAAATAAGCATTTGAATCCATAGACTCAGTAAGCAGTTTGTTCTCCCTAATGTAGATGGCCATCATTCAATCTGTTGAGAGCCTGAATTAAACAAAAAGGCTAAAAGAAGAGGTCAGATCTTCCTGCCTGATGGCTTGATCTGGGATCTCTATCTTCTCTTCCCCTCCTTACTTCTGTTCTCCAGACTTCAGACCCAGACTGGAATCTCTACCATTGGCTCCCCTTGTTCTCAGGCTTTCTACTAGGACCGAATTACACTGCCAGCTTTCCTGGAGGTCCAACTTGCAGATAGCAGATTGTGGGACTTTTCAGCCTCTGTAATTGCATGATCCAATTCCTTATAATAAATTTCATATGTATAATTTCCTATTGGTTCTGTTTATCTGGAGAACCCTGACTAAGACACTATTTATCT
>NC_041224.1:163755723-163756039 GCF_002837175.3 Physeter macrocephalus
CAAGCCTAATCCCCTGCAGAATGTGAACATTTCTACCTTTTTTTTCCTATAAAGGGTAATTTTTCAGTCTTTAGGAGAATAATTCCCCAGAATAAAAATGGATTACCAAGAAGGCAATAAGCTTAAAGTTGCAGCATAAAGGAGCCTGGACTATGGAGTCAGATTTGAATTCTAACTGATACAGTATCAGTATGATTTTGGGCAAATTCTTGTACCTCAGATTTTTCATCTGTAAAAAGAGAGGCTAATAATTACATGTACCATATAAAGTGTCTGGGAAAGTTTACTAAGATAGAAAATTCCAGTTTGCCTGAGT
>NC_041224.1:163756670-163784197 GCF_002837175.3 Physeter macrocephalus
TTTTTTTTGTGGTATGCGGGCCTCCCTCTGTTGTGGCCTCTCCCGTCGCGGAGCACAGGCTCCGGACGCGCAGGCCCAGCGGCCATGGCTCACGGGCCCAGCCGCTCCGCGGCATGTGGGATCCTCCCAGACCGGGGCGCGAACCTGGTTCCCCTGCATTGGCAGGCGGACGCGCAACCACTGCGCCACCAGGGAAGCCCTATTATTATTTTTATCATTGTTGTTTTTGTTGTTAGTATTATTACTTTGGGAGCTGGAAGCAACCAGAGGATTAAGCGCTTTAAAATCCTTCATTTTATAGCACAAACAATTGAATTCAAGAGCAGTGAAGACATTGACCTAGGGACTCAGACTGTTAGGATTTGTTGTGAGTTTTTAATCAAGAGAAAATAAAAATCGTATTCACTGTCACCACTTTCTCATTAACCATTTATTCCTCCCTGATCTGAAATATGAATGACATCTTCAGGACTCTTCTGAAATTTTTCTTTTAAAATATTTCTTCTAACTTGCAGATGAGAGATCCTAAACCTCCTCTATGTCTTCTTACAATTTGATTTCTTAACTGCATTCGACATTGTTGAAACCCTTCCACTGCTAGAAACATTCCTCATTTGACGTCCGCGACAGTAGTCTCTCCTAGCTCACCACTTTCATCCTTGTACGAATCAGTTTCCTTCACTGGCTGTGCTCCCTGTCGTAAATTTGACTCTCTTCCTGACCATCCCTCTGACCCCAAGTTACCTCGTTTATTCCACAGCCCCAGGAACAACTTTCATGTTAGTTATTCATAAATTCCTCTTTGTAACCCTGATTTCTTGTTGTGGAGATGTGTTTTGTTTCCTGAGAATTCATGTGCTTGTCTGTTCCCTCTTTCAGTTAGCCAGGGCCATAGAACTATTTCTGGCCATTGGCTGTAAGTTGAAGTGACACATTTCACCTCTGCCCCAAAGCATAACCAAGAAATTATGGATTGCCATATTGTCTCTTTCCATGATAGAGGAATGTGAGAGGCCTTGTGTACTGAATAGTGAAACTAAATGATAATGGATTTCTCTCAGCCTAAGTCCTGAGCCACTGTACAGAGAAGACTCACTTATCTAGGCTGAATATGCAGTGTGAGTGAGAAATAAACATGTATTGTGTTAAGTCACTCAGACTTGGGGGTTTATTTTTATTTATTTATTTATTTATTTATTTTTGGTTAGCAGAACTGGGCTTGTCTTCTTTAAAACATCTTTCATTACAGTTCATGCCTTTGTTTTCATCAGAATGCTAGACATTTATATTGTATGTTGATAGCCATCAAAAATGACCACATCCAAAAGAAATTTACTCATGTATGTTTTTATCTGGACATTTACTGTCCTTTCTGCAAAATATCTCAGTGATAGCCCTTGTTTCTCCTTGCCTCTTCCATCTCCTATTTAGAATGATAATCATGTCCAAAGTTGACTATTACCTCAGTCTGTTATGTCTAGTATTTCCCCACTCCAAAACATTCCTTCTCTAAAACTTTTTCCCTTGTTCAAATATGCTTGATCACTACTCATGGTCTGCAATGAAAGACCTCTCAATCTACTCCATTGGACACTTACAAATTGCTATGTACTTTAAACCTCAGTGCTTTTTTTGTGATATTTTATTTTAACTAAAAATACTTTAAAAAATTTTATATGGTCCTTCAATTCCAATGCAAATTCTGAGTGATGATTCATGGAACCTAGATGAGGGAATAATTAATTCTTAGTAAGGATATCGGAGAAGGTTTCACAGAAGAAGTGATACTTACTACAATCCTTTCTGCAAGCAATGTGACTTGTATTATGTCATATAAATTTTATCTATCTGTCTAACTGTGATGGTGAATTTTATGCATCAACTTGGCAGGATCACAAAATGCCCATATACTTGGCTAAACATTATTTCTGAGTGTGTTTGTGAGGATGGTTCCAGATGAAATAAGCATTTGAATCCATAGACTCAGTAAGCAGTTTGTTCTCCCTAATGTAGATGGCCATCATTCAATCTGTTGAGAGCCTGAATTAAACAAAAAGGCTAAAAGAAGAGGTCAGATCTTCCTGCCTGATGGCTTGATCTGGGATCTCTATCTTCTCTTCCCCTCCTTACTTCTGTTCTCCAGACTTCAGACCCAGACTGGAATCTCTACCATTGGCTCCCCTTGTTCTCAGGCTTTCTACTAGGACCGAATTACACTGCCAGCTTTCCTGGAGGTCCAACTTGCAGATAGCAGATTGTGGGACTTTTCAGCCTCTGTAATTGCATGATCCAATTCCTTATAATAAATTTCATATGTATAATTTCCTATTGGTTCTGTTTATCTGGAGAACCCTGACTAAGACACTATTTATCTTTCATCATCCCAAGTAGATTGGGAAATCGCTGAGGAAATAATCTTGTTATTTTCATTTTTTCAACTCACACTGTACCTAAAAGAATGTCTTTGAATGAATGTTTTATAATTGTTTAAACTGAAGAGTGAATCTCTGTTATCTTATCCACATCTCTATTTTTTTTGCCAACTACTCCCTAAACACCTACTTAATGAGTCTTTCAAGAATCCTTGAAATACTGACAACAAGATTACTGGTTTATGAGGTTCAAGATTAATCTCTTACTACTTTATTAAGATTTGGTATATTTGCTTATCTCTGGTGTTTGATAATGCCTTGAAATGCTGATAGTGTATCAGTAATCCTATCCACAAATTATTTTAGTATGTAATTGGCTCTTGAAATTTGAATTCATTAAATGTACCTGTTGCTCTCTTACAAACATCTCTCTAATCCTGGGGATTAGTTTCCTCTTAAGTATTTGATTTACCTTTCTCATTATGAGGACAATTCTCTTTAAAGGAAAAGAGAATTGAGAAATCAGAGGTAAGTAGTGCTGTCTTCTCTATACAATCTTTTTATTCTTTATATGCCCCCAAAGCAATGATTCTCCTATCATATCTTTATCTCACCATCTCTCTCTCTCTCCTCTTTTCAAACTACTTATACAACTTCATTTGCCTGTAAAGAGCTTACGCTTTTAACCCAGTAATTCATATCTCAAGGCAAAACAAAGTTCTACCCTCTCCCCAATCAGGTTACCCACCTTCTGCTTCCTTTATATCCATTTCTTCATCTATACTTTCCTTCCAAAGTGTCTAGCTGCTTCTAAGACAATGTTTACTATTTAACTGTATGAATCAATTCTATGATAGCACTTGTTTTTTTCTGCTTTTACTGTATTTAATTTGGTGATTATTATCCAAATTTGATAGAGTTTATATTTTGTTTTTACATATTGCAAAGACACGTTTGGAAATTGTAACATACGTAAACTAGAGTTGGTTAAAATAACGCACAGGTAAGATCCATTTAAGAAAATATTTATGCTCAGATCTTTGTGATACATTTTGATTATGAACAATACAAAAGAGTATAGAAATGAAAAGATATAATCAATATTAACCCTTTGGTATATATATTCCAGGTAATATATGTGAGTAAATGTGTGTACAGTTTTGTATACATATATGAATATACATACATATTTTAGTGGTACTATATATAATTTATATATTATTCTGCAGAGTGCTTTATTTTACAATATAGAATATATTAAAAACATTGTGCCTTGTTGACAAAATATCTACATCCTCCAGTTTTAAAATTATTTTTAAAATTATATAATGAAATTGTCTTTTTTGATGTACAATTCTATAAATTTTAACACATGTATAGATTTATGTAACAGCACAATAATCAGGACACAGAAAGATTCCATCACCCTACAATGTTCTTTCATACTTCTCAATTTAGTCACACCCGACCCTCATCCCTAAGTCCTAGCAAACACTGATATGTCCTCTACCACTACAGTTTTGTGTTATCAAGAACAGCATTCCAATGGAAACATACAGAATTTTGAGACTGGCTTCTTTCACTCAGCATAATGCCTTTGAGAGTCATCCAAATTATTGTAGGTATCAATAGTTTGTTCAATTTTATTACTGAATAACATTCCATTGAATAGACTTGACACAGTTTCTTCATATCCGTGAAGGATATGTACATTGTTTCCACTTTTGGGCTATTGTGGATAGAGCTACCATAAACATTCATGCACATGTCTGTGTGTGATCAGAGTTTTTCATTTCCCTAGGGTGAATATCCAGGCAAGCCATTGCCAGGTCATATGGCAAATGTATGTTTAGTTCTACAAGAAACTGACAACTGCTTTCCAGAGTTCCCATCAGCAATGTATGAGAGTTCCAATTGTTCTCCATTCTTCTTAGCACTTAATTTTTTTTAAATTTTAGCTGCTCAAATAGGTATGTAGAGGTATTTATCATGATTTTAATGTACAATTTCCCTAGCGACTTAAGATATGCTTTTAATATGCTTACATACTCTCTTTACATCCTCTTTGATAGAGTATGTTCAATCTTTTGTCTATTTTTAACTGGTTTGTTTGATTTTTTTCTTGTTGAATTTTGAGAGTTCTTTATATATTTAGAATATTATAATTTTTTTTGGTCTTATATGTGATTTGCAAATATTTTCTCCCAGTCCATGCTTGTCATTTTAGCCCCTTCTTTTTCACAGAGAAAAAAAGTTGTTTTTTTCTGTTTTAAGTTCAATTTATTAATATTTTATTTTATGAATTTTGTTTTGGGTTTGTGTCTATCTCTGCCTAACCCAGGGCAAGGTGTGCTCCTATGTTTTCTTCTAGAAGTTTTATAATTTTTTAGACATATCCATTTTGATTTAATTTTTGTAAGAGGAGTGAGATTTAGGTCAGGGTTTATTTTTTGCATATGAACATTTTAGTTTTTTTACCGCAGTTTGTTGAAATGATTATTCTTTCTCTATTGAGTTGCTTTTTCAATTGCCCATATTTGTGTGTTTACATCTGGACCCTATTCTGTTCCATTCATCCATAGGGCTATTCCTTCACAAATACCATACTATCTTGACTATAGTAGCTTCAAACTAAGTCTTAAAGTTAATTCATTCAAATTTATTCTTTTCAAACATGTTTTATTTACTCTAGTTTTTTTGAAAGTCCATATAAAGTTTAGAACCAGTTTGTTTTTACATAAGAAAAAAATTATATACATACAATATATAATTATATGCATATAATTTTTCTTATGTATTATATAATTATATATTATATATATATAACCTTCTGGAGTTTTGATTAGAATTGTGTTAAATCTATAGATCAATGTGGAGAATTGGCATATTTACTATGCTGAGTTTTCCAAACCATTAGCAGAGTAATTGTCTCCATGTATTTAGGTCTTCTTTGGCCACTCAATACTCAGTCTGGTATCTGGATGGTTGTCTACCTGCTTATTTAATCCTGTAAATTGTATGCTACTTAGAATCAGATTTACTCATGCACAGCTGTGGGTTATCCCAGGCATTCAGAGACTACTTTCCTGAGCAGTTCCCTTTCCGGATCTCCTTGGTACTTACCAGTTCTCTAGGAATTTTCTTCCCAGTCCTCCAGTTTAAGACAGCTGGGCCTTTAGTCATGCCACTTTGCTGCTCACTTCTGCAAATGACCTCATCTCCAGGGCCAAGTAGCAAGAGGACAGAGAAAGAAATAAAGTAACACAGATTCCCCTGACTTTGGAAATCAAAGCTTCTGGGTTCAGGGAGGAAGGTTTTTCTCTGTGAAGTTTTTGTTTCTCTGAGCTCCAAATGGGCCTCTTTCAAACTGCCAGGGAGTTGCTTCGGGGCTGAGATATGAGAGAATGGAAAGAAGCAAAACAAAACAACTAAACAAATAACAACAAAAACAAGGGATTTCCATACTCTCTCCGATCATTAGAAGTTACTTTTCCTGCCCCTGGAGCCAGAACCAGAGGACCTTCCCTGGAGCTCTGTCTGCATATGGGTTGCCGGCTACCTGTGTTCAGACTAGAGAATATGAGAGGTGGGGAAGAAAGGTAAACCCCACCCCATTTTGGTGGTACCTGAGTTCTGGTCTTAGCCTGTTACTTTTTATTTTTCAGAGCTTTTAAATAACTTTTCCATGTGTTCTGCACAGACTGTATAAGTTGTGCCAGTGGGAAAGATGGGGTAGAGTGTACTTACTCCCTCTTATCAGGAACCTGAACTTCCCTTTCTGCGTTTTTATTTACTGAATTGTATTTTGCTATGTGGACTTACCACATTTATATAATCAGTCTCAAATTGGTGGCAATTTGAATTATTTCCAAAATTTTGCTATTTTAAACATTTCTATAGAGCAATGAAACCCATCTTTGTGCAATTGTGTGTTTATTGCACTATTATTAGGATAGATCCCTAGAAGTACTTTCTGACCCTAAGTGCATGTCACCTTAAACGTAGGTATATGTTACCAAATTGTCAACCAGGTAGGTTGAAAAAATTGATTCTTACACCAAGTCTATCTATTTCCTGCTTTGGCCAACAGTGGGTACCATTATTTATTTTAGTATTTGCTACTTTTATAGAAGAAATATATCAATTTTTTTATTTTTAATACTTTGGTCATTAATATTTAAGCTTTTAATATTATCCATTTTTAATGTGAGTCATTTATGCTTTTGTCCCATAAAGCTTTAGTATATTGGCCTTTCTTACTATTATATAATAATGAGTTGTTTTTAATTACTGAAGAATATTTCATCTTTGCCACATGTGCTGTGTTTTTTCCTCTAATTATATCTGTGTTTAAAATGATTTAAAAACTTGGGAGGGAGAAAGAGATAAATTAGGAGTTTGGGATTAACATATACACACTACTGTATATAAAATAGGTAAACAACAAGGACCTACTGTATAGCACAAGGAACTATACTCAATATCTTGTAATAACCTATAATGGAAAAGAATCTGAAAAAGTATATATATATATATATGTGTGTGTATAACTGAATCACTTTGCTGTACACTTGAAACTAATATGACATTGTAAATAAACTATATTTCAATTAAAAGACCAAAACTTCTGTAAAATATATGATAGACATTTATTCCTTATTTATTTATTTTTTTTTTGCGGTACGCGGGCCTCTCACTGTTGTGGCCTCTCCCGTTGCGGAGCACAGGCTCCGGACACGCAGGCTCAGCAGCCATGGCTCACGGGCCCAGCCGCTCCGCAGCATGTGGGATCTTCCCGGACCGAGGCACGAACCCGTGTCCTCTGCATCGGCAGGCGGACTCACAACCACTGCGCCACCAGGGAAGCCCTCCTTATTTATTACTAAATAACTTTTTAAAATATTCAGACTTTAATGAAAAAAATGTAAATAAGCATTTCAAGATTTCTAGCCTAAGTATCATTCTAGGAAAGGGTAGCCCAACCCAATTGTATGAAAATATGTTTTAATATTTTATTTTGCTGTATTGTTTTATCCTTTATATGTAAATCTTTAATATAGCCAGAAAAACTATTATGTATGGTATGTTGTAATCATCCAAGTTTAAAACAGCTTTAAAAATATGCATGCATATCCACATCAATATCTATGGTATTCTGAAAAAAAGTTTGATTTCAACAAATTTTGTTAGTAACTAATATGATGATAATTTAGTTTTCCTCCTTTCAATCTTATACAACTAGTAATTTTACTAAGAGATTGTCAAATATAGAAATAACTTAGTCTTAGATTAAACTCTCTTTTGCCACAGTCTGTTATTACTTAGTAAACTCCTGAGTTTGAATTTGCAATATTTTTACACAGAATTTTGCATTCTTAGTCCTAAGTGATATCTGCCGATGATTTCTGTTTCTAGCTCATTATTAGAGCTGGCACTGTGTCATGGAAGTAAAGGAGTCCATGTACCATAGCAGGAGAATTGATAAGCATTGAGAGCAAAGTGGACCAGGCCCTGGTTCTATTGCTGTTTTATTCGAGCTGTTCTTCACATCAAATATGTGGATGGATAAGATAAATGTCTAAGTGGAATACAATGGTGTACTTACTTATATAACGTAAATAAAATGTAACATGTATCATCATGGGAGTAAAGGATCAGAATGGTGTGAATTTGTCAGGGTCTGTGGAAGAAAGGCAGGTGTATACTGAGAGTTCCTGTGAAAAGTAAGGATTACTGACTCTCAGTGCTCTATGAGGGAACCACAGATATACACATCTACCATTCACACATCAACACAACCGGTAAACCAAGATTTAAACTAGGTCTTCTGATAGCAGTTGGGGTTTTCTTTCTACTACATTAATTAGTTTTGCTACTTCTGCCAATATTCATGGTGAAATTTGTGTCTGTATGGCAATGGGCATTGTTAGTGTATATATGACGAACGTGGAGTATGGGTGACAAAGAACTACACTTTTCCATAAAAGAATTAAAGAACTGTTAGAAGCCAGAGAGTTTCAAAATTTAAGGATAACTTTAAACTTCATTTTTATTCTTCTGGTATTCTTCCTAAATATATAAGAAGAAATCTAGAAACATAAACTGCATTGTATTTTTAATCTATGGGTAAACTTTTCAATCTAACCATTAGATACCATCCCCAAGCATCCAAGAGAGGTCTTCCAAAGCCTATAATTGGTATTTAATGTTTAATGTGTAAGGATCACACAATTGTCCTAGGATAAAGGCAAAGTTGTGGCTTTCATTTTGATATCACGCTCCAGAAGTCCTTCCCTCCATCAGCTCACGTCCCTGGCATTCAGAATCTTCTAATGGGTGCTGCATTTCTATATATTTCATGGCAAGACAGGTTCCTCCCATTTTGGGTGTGGGGACATTTTTTGATTCCACTTCACGGTACTTGTATGGCAGCAAGTAATTGCTTTCTTCCAGTAATGCTACAAAGTTTGCAGTGGTTCTCCTAATTGCACAATTAGGCATGCTCAAGTTTGCAGTTTATTTCTTGACATACACTTTCCCCAAACTACCACAGCAAACTGTAGAGGAAAATACCCATTCAACTTTGGGTCTGGAAATTCAACTGCCAAATGCCAAGGCTCTTATGCCAAGACATTCAGCCAATCCCAAGCTCAGTCTGGCTTTGCATCCTGGTCTGGGGAGGGGTATGAAATGCACCCAATGTATTTATAGGCTGGACTGATTTACTATTGAAAAATTTCCATAATGTAGTCTTTAAAGTGATACAAAAAATAAAAAGTGAAAGTGATTTTTGTCCTCTGGAATTCCCTAAGTCAATGGAAATATTCATATGGTACTGTTGACTGCTGTTCTGCCATGATTAAAAATAAATGCATATCAAAAAGTAACAAATTAACAAATATCACTAGGGAGATACTTATCTGGAGCCTCTCATCACAGAGTTATTGTTCTTCTTGAGTCAAAGATGTCGCACTTACCCTTCATTTTTGGCCTTACTGATCACACAGCCTTCAGCTTCAACTAAAACCAGGCTTTGACTAAAATAACAGTGACATTACCTGTAATGCTGGAATTAAAAGAAATTTTTTTCACTGAACATATTCTGTACCAGGCCATGGCAATTATTATTATGTTTATTTTACCCTTGAGAAAAATGTAACCAAATTAACCTAAGTAATGTCTTGGAAATTACTTATATCTGAGTACTGCTTTGTTCCGGATATTCTTTGCAGCCTTCGATAACTTCTTCCATTCATAGCTGGGTTGAGACTGACTTCGAAGAAAAGTCAAATTTCAATCTTGCACACCGAATTCAAAACCATATTGAAAACAAATGTGACCATTTGCTAGAATAACAACTTGGTATTATTTTTTCCATATGCATTTTCCTCTCTAATTTTCCCCAATTCCTCTATCCCTAAAGACTGGAGCTCTCCACGTTTGACTTTATTAAGCATATAAAGAGATGGCCTCGGCTTTGTGAAATGACAATTTAGAACGTTTCACAGGTGGCTGAGGAGTTGCCAGAAACACAACAACATAGGGCTGGTCTAAGAATTAGGAGGATTGACTTCTGTGGTGTGAAAGCCTGCGTGAAGTACCATTATTTTTCTTTCAGAAAGCATATTGAAGCATATGTGAGAGGTAAAAATAATTTCTTTCCCTCTGATCAGTTTGCAGATCAGCAGAGAAGACTGCAAAATTATGAAGAGGGCATTTTTGCATTGATGCCAAATCTCCAGTATTGATCTTCCAACACCCCTCTTTGTTTTCTCAGAGCCCTATTCTGCAAGCCACCTGACGCAAAGTTCTACAGAAATGTGCTTGTCCTCACGTGGCTTTGAATCTTATGTGAGGTGTAGACTAGTCTTGCAAACATGTTTGCCGACCCTGCAGGGATGTGTATTTAATAATAAATCACTTCTAATGTCTGTGAAAATCCTTCAAAAGCCAAGGGAGTGAACACTGAGTAATCCATATAAGGCAGGCTTCATTAGTCTGTGGTTACAAAATAATGTCACTTTTACCTTTTCTGAATGACCTCATTTTTGTCATTAGGGCTTCACTTCCAAAAAGACTAGAAATTAGGGTTTTCCAGAGTGTCTTGCAATTGTTTTTAGGATGTCCTCACTTCCTCCCACGCATTAATCCATCAGCTGAAATCCACCCTGACACCCAGTCTATTCTTCTTCATTTCCTGACTCACTTGGTCCACTCACTGCTCAAGAACGTCCATAATAGAGGTACCAATACACGTGCTTCCACCAAGACTTGTCCTAAGCCTGGCAAAACATATTTGATTCCATGCAAATGTTATCGAGCAAGGGCTCACTGCCTGACACACCTAGGAGTCAATACCATGGCACTGGCTTTTGAGAAAAGAAATAGCTTTATTGTGAGGTCAGTTGGCAAGGAGACAGGAGGCAGGACTCAATTCTGTCTCCTCGATTCAGGGTTTGGGGTGAAATTTAAGGGGTTAGGGGAATTTCAAACTTGGAAGCTGATTGGCTAGTCTCAAATTAGTCCATATAAGCTATTCCTTGTTCTGGAAGCCAGATTTTCCTTATTGAAAAACTCCTCGCTACATAAAGGGTTCCTGTGGCAACATGTCTATTCTTTGAGTTCCCTAGAGTAAAGATTCCTGGTTCTAGGGTCCTCCTGGAGACATGGGTTCCCATCTTGCTCATGTGCAGGGCTGTCTCTGTAAAATAACTCAAGGTTTGATTAATCAATCAATGAATGTAAGGAGGCAAAACCGGTTTAAGCCAGTCGATGTTTTACATGCTGTTTCACAAAGCTAAAGAGCTTCCTCTGCAACTCTGGGCTACCTATAACTTGAAGCAGGTCACATCCTCTGCAAAGTTTTTCAAAATCCCTCTTAAACAGTTGTATAAATGCTGACTCCCAACTCCTAAGACTAGACAACCAATGAAAAATATTTTAACATAAACATAATATTGAATGAAAGTATACTATTTTATTACATGAAAATCACTCAAATCAAGATTACATATGCTTATGTTAATGTATTTCTATTACTTATATAAAAAGTATGAAGTGTCCAGAAGTAGAAACAAAAACTCATGAGATTGGGGCCCTTCAGGAAGTGAAAGAGGAGAATGCATCTGAGGGTTACAGGCAAAGAGCACAAATACTTTATCTTTAATGTTTTATATCTTTAAACATCAGTAGTGGGTCCTTGTAACTAATATGCCCAAATGCTAAGGGGAGTTCATTTGAATTTTGTTTTCAAGAAAGCAGTATGCCTTAGCGGGCTCTGAAGATGAGGTGCCTGGGCCTCAATGTTACCTTGAACCTTCAGTAGCTGCGTGACTTTGAATTAGGTACCTAGCATCCCTGAGCCTAATGTGTAAAATGGAGACCATAATAGTACCTACTTCATAGAAATGATGAACCCATCAACCATATGTGTTAAAAATGTGGGCAAAGGGCAAATCTCTCCTGTGCTTAAATGCCTTTTAGGTATTGGTAACATAGTTTTCTTGTGGAATTCACAAATCAGTGAAGTTCTCTTTTAAGAGAATGTAGTGGGTTTTAGCTACATACACTTCTGTGCTTTGAAGATGAAATATGTGAGTTGAAATTCAGCTGTTCATGCTGTCATAATCAGAGAGAAACTCTAAAGTATTGCTAGAGAAATATTTCTTGAGGTTGTCCAGTCTTAACAGGAATCAGGAGATGCTACAAACATAGTGAACATGTCATTCTTATGAATTTTTCTTTTTAATCATGCTCATTCAAGAGCATATGTTCATGCTTTTTATGTGTATGACCTGACTCCAAATGCTGAACTACTAGGTTTTATCTTGTGCCACCAAGCTCACCCACCTGCTCTTTGTATTCTCATTAAAGTGAACAAAAGGATGGTCTATTTGGGAGCACAGCTTATGATCTCATGCTACAGAAATTAGGTTGTACAAAAAATGGAATGATTAACTGATATGTGTAAAAATGTGGATATGTCTCAAAAACACAGTGCTGAGCATGACAGTATAGAAGTGACATTGTAATCTGCAATGACAGAAAGCAGATAAGTGGCTGCCCAGGACCTGGGTGTGGTATGAGGTTTGACTGGGAAGGGGACCAAGAAAACTTTTGGGGGTAATGGAAATGTTCTATATCTTGATTGTGATGATAATTACACAACTGTATATATTTGTCAAAACTCATCAAAACGTACACTTAAAATGAGACCATTTTCATTGTATGTAAATTAAATCTCAATAAAGTTCATGTAAAGAAAAAAAATTTTGTCAAAAAGCATAGTCAGTAGATCACTGAAACAGTAGAAAGTTACTAATTAAAAAGCAACCCTGTCATTAGGGAAACCTGGATGAATTTGGATGACTCATATATTATTTATATTTGGGGTTGTGGCAGTTTCCCAGTGTATAAATCACTTAAAGTAGTGTTATCAAGGATCACACTAATTAGCTTCAGACACCTAATCAGTAATTTCCTAGTAATCTAAAACACCTGTGTTGTAATTTCCAGCAATTCAAATTAACTGAAATGTTAAAGATGGATTGGTCTTGATGGAAGTAATCAGAAAGAAAGGTTGAGAATGAAAGAGAGAAAAGGAAAGAGAGAGAGGAAGGAAGAAATGAAGGGAGGGAAAGAGAGACACAGAGAGAGAGAGAGAGAAAGAAGGGGAAAAAGCAAGTTAAGAGGAAGAAAGAGAGAGAAAAAGAAAATGGCCTTTAGACTGATGTAGAAGAGAGATGTGCAACATGATAAGGGAAATTAATTTCAACCTGGCACTGAATAGAAAATTGTGAAGAAATAGGATGTTTAAAGGAAAAAAGAAATTAAAAATTTTATTAGGAACTATGTATGCAAGTCAGTATAAGAATATGACAGTGGACAATGTGAAATGAACCTTACTTTTTCATTCTTAGTCACCCAGAAAAACAGCAAAATTAGGGATCTGTAGAATGGAAACAAGATGACTTCCAAGGGTTATACTTGTAAAATCAGTGGAAATTGGGTTCTGTTAAACATAGGCAGAAATCCTTCAGGGCTGGATATTTACCAAACCATAGCTGTGAAATGAAAAGAAAGTCAACTCTGGCAGAGTTAATTGGCTATCATTTTGAAGAGTGAGTATATAAACAAAAGAAGATTATCTATGTGTAGTTTTGAAAACACTGAACCATTGAAGGAGTACTGGGCAGCTTTTATTGTTACCTTTCGAGGGAGAGAACTCCAACCATGACAAACACGTCTGGTAGGCTAGGGACTGTGTGAACTGTTTTATGAGCCTCTCCAAAGGATATTTTTTCTTTTTGATACAAGCAGGACAATGCTTTAGATAGCAGCTCATTAGAAAGATGTAGTGAATAAACAGATATATTTTAAGGTGAAAATAGTTCTATTTTCCATCTTCTGTAGTTAGTATTGGCAAAATAAATTACAGATTAGTGAAAAGTATAATGAAATGAATGGCCTTTATGTATGCCACTATCCAGAGATAATTACTATGAACATTTGCTTTATCTTTTCAGCTTTTTCTACTATGTATGTGTGCTTGCTGTTTATATTTTACATAAAGAAACCATGTTATATATGATATATGCTTTGCTTTCAGATTTAGCTTTAAATGATTTCTAAATTTTTACATGATTTTCCTAAAGTGTTATAAAAATAGAGAAAGTATAGTGAGCTTCTAGGTACTGATACCAAGACTTCGGCAATTACCAACTTAATCATGTTTTATCCATACCCCACCTACTCACCTCCAACCCCAAACCTGAATCATTGTGTAAAAACCCAGATATATTTTTTTTTTAAACCCAGATATTTTATCCATGTATTTGAAAATATCTCTAAAGATATGGATTTTAAAAACAGCAATACTATTATCTCATCTAAAAAGTTAATTAAAATTCCTTAATATAATCAAATATTCAATGTTTAAATGTCTCTGTTCATGTTATCAGTTTTTTGTTATTGTTGTTGTCCTTTATTTTTATCGTGATCCGATCAGTTCCATATGGGATAATATATTGCTTAAATTCTTTTAAATTTATTGGTTCCTATTCTCTCATTCTTTTATCTTTCTTCTCAATTCATTTGTAAAAAAGACTGGATTTTGCTGATTATAACCCTGTAGTATCATTCAATATGTTCTTCAGGCCCTGTATTTCCAATTAATTAAAATCTAGAGAAGCAATCAGGTTCAGGTTCAGTTTTGCTGTATTTCATTTTATAAATTTTTTACGTACAGTCATATTGATGGCTATTTCAATTACTTTATAGTTTTTTGTTACTATAAACATTAATGTAATGAATTTCCTGATGCATATTTCTTTGTACATTTGTCTGATTAGTTACTTAAGTAAATTCTCAGAAGTTTTACTGTAGAACCAAAAAGCATAAGCTTTTTAAACATTTGTTGGTGTGTGTTGTCAAATCGACCTTCAGAAAAGTTATAGTGCTTTTGAATGAATCACACCTGACATATGTGAAGATCTATTTCCTCACATTATTAAAAAAAAAAAGAAAACTATAGCTTTTAAAAGGTATTTTCAGACTGCGAGAATTTTTTTCTTTCATTAACTTGCCTTTTTGTTATTGATGAGTTTGACCAACTTGCATTATGATTGTAATATCACATAAAACTAGTAAATTGATATTTCAATTGCTATATCTGCCCCTTGTATGATGATTAGCATGAACTGGTCACTGACAGCCTGATGAAATCTGACATATTAAAAGGGGGGTTCCTATAAACTTAAGACCGGGTTCTGATACACAGTGATTTGATTACATTACAGTTACTTATAGTACTTGCATCCTAGATCTTTTCTTTCTTTAATATTAACATCACAGGAATGAAATAAGAAAAGTAAATTTTGATTATATGAAGATATTTCTTTAATTCTACAAATCTGAAGCCATATATAGAAAACATAAAGCCTAGTGATTTTTCTCTCCCAGACCAATCTATAATTTTTTTCTTTCTTATTAAACAGAGACCTCAGAAGCTTTCTGATTTTTCATTATTCTTGAAAAATGCTCAAAGGCTTCAATTGGAATATAATTTGCTTTACCAAGCACTGTGCTTTGTGCCTGAGAGATAATGTCTTTCTTCATAAAATTCCCTTGAAGCTGGAGTGGTCTTGAGTATAGTTTCAGAAGGTGATCATTCTCACTCTTACAGGGAAGTTTCCCAGCAGAGCATCTTCCCTTGTTGGATTTCATATTCCTTGGCAGCCTATAGGGATGTTGTCAGGATAATATATTAAGCTATTTCACATTATCACCTTGGGAGTTTTGCTATTCTTTTGGTATTTTTCTGACAAATTAGCAGTTAATGTAAGACAGTGGCATGAACTACAGGGAATTTTTCTGTTTCCATTTCCATAATAAGTTTGAAATCAATTGAAAAATTATTTGAGAAAATAAAATTCTTTTTTTTTAATCTGCATGTTCATTATTTCACAAGTAATCTTTGTGCTTGGGAAAACATATATAAGAAAATTCACTACAGGAAGATATGTGTATGCTGCCACCTCTACACAATAAATCATAACATATTCTACATGGGTGAAAAGAGAAGTGCAGTGTTAGTCTTGTGCTTTGGGGGCAAGAGATGTTAGCAACTGTAGGTTGAATTATTTCTCGCCTCCCCTAAATAATGATATGTTGAAGTCCTAGTCTTCAGTACTTGTGTTTGTGACCTTGAAATAGGATCTTTGCAGATCTAAAAACATTAAAATGAGATCATTAGGGTGGATTCTAATCCAATATGACTGATATTCTCATAGCAATAGGGGAATTTGGACACAGATAGGGATGCGCAGAGAAAATGCCATGGGAAGGCACACAGAGACAGAGAGAGAAGACAAACAACCACATGAAGATGGAAGCAGAGACTGGAGTCATGTGTTCACAATGCAAGGAATGGCTGGGGTTACCAGAACCTGCAAGAGGCAAGGAAGTGACTTCTCCTGGAGGATCAGAGGGAGCATGGCCCTGACAGTACCTTGATTTTAGACTTCTAGCCTGCCTTTCTATTGTCTTAAGCCACCCAGTTGGTGGTACTTTGTTATGGCAGCCCCAGCAATTTAATTTAGTAACTATAGTTCATAACATGGAGAAGGCAAATGTTGGAATAGAAGTTGGAGGCGAGGGTTTGGGGATTGATCTTAAGTATAAAATGAATGACTCAAATCTCACTTTCTTCAGGAAGGGCTCTTTGATACCTCCTAGAATAGTTTAGGAGCACATCCTATATATCTCCTGGGCATATTGTAAGTTCCCTGTTACAGATATGCGAACATTTATTTTCTAACCGTAATGTGTTCCACTATGAATTCTGTGAGAACAGGGATCAATTTTGCTTACTTCCTCCTTGTTCTTTTCTGTTAGTGTGAAGGAGTGATGCCTTTCAGGATTGTATAGTGTCTTCCAAATAAGATTAAAATGCACCTTCCAGTTTTCCCATTCACACAGACACACACACACACACACACACACACACACACACACACACTTATAGACAGAATGAGTACACACAGAATGCCATCAAATTAACCAAAGAACATGCATCCACATGAAATCTACTTTCCATGTAAACACCAATGGGCTGCAACCTTGTCTCCATAAGCAAAAACAGTGTGAAAATTCTATACCAAGGGAGTAATTATTATTTCACTGGTTAAACCACTAAAAAGTTAAAGGATTGCAGGAAAGGATCAATTTCCAATTAAATAAGCATATAAAAGTACAATTATTCAGTTATATTGTTACCAGAAACCTGAAACCTACCTTTTATTCTGAATGAAAGAGTAAAAAATAAGTATGGCACTCATGGAGTATGAATAGTCATTCTGTTATAAATCTATCTCATATTTGAAAAATTGGCTTGTTCTTTCCAAGAAATTAGTTGCTTCTATTCCTATGTTATATAGACCTCTAGTATCATAGTAGGGTACAGTTCTTTTCACATTTTTGATTTTGTAAGATTAGTAAGGTTTCCCTTAAGGGTACCCTCGCTGAGCTTTCTATCCTTCTTGTATTTTATGATCACTGCTATGCATGGATTCAATTAGCAGTAGATAATAGGTCCATAAAATAGCATTAAGACAGCTGTGTATTTCATCATTTTATTTTCCCCAATAAAGCTTTTGCATTTGAACTCTGAATTTTTTGCGTTCACAAATAAATTTAAAAAATAAGGATCAACTGGTTTTCCATGGCACTGGAATGAGATGGAAGAGGATTTTAAAAATAAATAAAAATAAACATCTTAAAAGAAAATTGCTTACAACAATTGTTACTGCACTGTATTATTAAAGCAGAGCTTCATGTAGTCATCTGTTGCTGACCTCTTCATTTCTAACTAGACTTGGGGGTGATGGGAGGTACTTGAGTCTTTGGCAGTGAGCATCAGAAAGTAGGTGTTTAATCCTGAACTCTGCACAGTGACCTCCTGGTAGTTACAGTGCAGTATCTGGCAGCCAGTGATTATGAGAGATTTGCCAGTGGGACTCTCCAGTCCGGCCAGTTCGGCAGTGATGATGACTGAGGTCAGGGAGAGGGGAGCGAGTCTGGACTCCCAGAAGCAGCTGTCATCAACCCAGAGAAGCCAAAAGCAATCCCTTCCAACCAAATCCCTTATCAGAAATTTCCTTCAAATCCAATGATATATTCTATCTCACAATTTACAATGACATGGCAGGTTTATATTGATAGTGTGCCATTGCTTTTCTTAGAAACCAAAAGCTCTCTGCAGCTGCCAAGATGTCCTTAGAGGAAAGCGTAGCTTTTCAATGTCTTCTTATTCCCTTCCTATATGTTCATATCGTGAGTGTTCATGCTTAATAGTAATGAGTGGTGATAAATCATCATGAAATGACCCTGTCCTTGGTGTTTCTTTATTTATGTGACTATCAACTTCCATTGATAAGAGTAAATCATTCATTTAGTGCCTTATCCCAGTCTTTTCTGCCATGTTTCTAGTCCTGCCTTTTTTTTTTTTAACTTATCAGTTTTTATTTTGAACTTCACTGTTAGCTCTTAGAGGAACAAATATAAGTGAAAAAAAAGTTATTCTTTAATAGAATGAGGAACATGATTAAGAATCTTATTTATTTATATATGTATATATATATATTTTTTTTCAAGTTCTTTGCCCTCCACAGTAACTTCATTCATTGTCACAGATAACTGAGAGTTAATTTTTTCATGGATTAGTGCTGGGCCTGGCCCCAGGAAGGATTAGTTCCACCAGATTAATGTGTTTTTCTTTTTCCTTGTGAAACCAACCTGAACCGTCACAGGCAAAGTCAGGGAGTTCCTATAGTCCTTGGATGCATCCTTCCTGTGCAGAAGAGCCAGGATAGCTTCCAGAATAGGATAGACATGTTCTGAGATTCTCAGAGGGAAAGGTAAGCACATGTTGGCAAACCCTGAGGGAACTTGAAATCACAAACAAATTGGGGTTTTACTTTGAGTTCCGGCAAAGAGTTTATCTGCTTCATTAAGAAATATTTATATGTAGGAACAATCCACGTGTCCTCAATAGGGGATGGGAGATGTAAATGATGCCACATTCATATAGTAGAAAAATAAACAAAATGATAAACAAAAGGGATTAAGTTCTTCCATATACTGATATAAAAATAAAATACAGTATGAATTACACAGAGCAAAGCATGGAATATCTATTGTATAATATGATGTTTTTGTGTAAATATACCTGAAGAATAAAAGGTAGATAATTGAATATTTACGTGGTGGTATATGAATTTATTTATTTATTAGGAAATTAGTTTTTCCTAGGGACGAATGGGTCAAAAGAACTTGCTAACAATGGTTAGTTTAAATAAGGAGGGAAGAAAATATTCTTTAAAAAAATAGTTACTTTTTATATTGTTTGCATTTTATGAGTGTGCATGTATATGATGTTTACTTTTTTTAAAGCAATGTCAGTACTAATCACTTAGATGACACCAGTTGGGGCACTGTTAGCAGGTTTTTAGTCTTTTAACTTCATGTGTAAAATAGCAATACATAAATAACAGCAAATCTTATAAAGGTATATAGAAAGCAAATAGAAAGCAATTGCCCATCCCTGGAAATAAAGTTCAAAGTTCACCAAAATTATAATATACTTTTATATATAAGCAAATTCAGTGGTAATGAAGACCAAATAGAATTCAACTCCACACTGGGAGTTAAACTTTACATTTCTATTTATATTCTGAACTTGTTTCTTTAGCCTTTCAACATATTGCAGAGCAGAATGATTAAGATAGATAATTATAAAAAGCATAAGACTACAGGAGGTGATACTTTGTGAAAGACAGTTGGCAGTTTTTTCAATTTAGTCACTGCTCTTTCTTCACTGCCTAGAACACTGCCTGGCAATTGTTAGATTTTCAATGAATACTTGTTGAATGAATGAGTAAATGAATAAATGAATTGTGTAAGCATTGTGGAAAACAGTTTAGGTTTTTCTCTGCCTTCACAATTTAAGACAATGAAGACTTCATAAGTACATTCCTTGTAAAATGCTTTACAGTAAGAAGTATGGCAATGACAAAATCAAAATTAATTGTACATATGTATGAAACGTACATTTGAAATTTAGTTTATTATTATGATATTTTACTAATACTACGATTTAGTTATGTTAACTACCATAAGATTAATAATTACTTTGAGTTTAAAAAAATTTTACTATAGATACATGGACTATCATTTGTGTATGTCCATAGCCCCTGTTTCAGGTACATTTGAAATGCTAAAAAACAAAACAAAACAAAAAACCTTGGACTCAAGGATTTATTTTAGTTCAGGGATTTAGTGCAACATAGTAAATAACTGTGTTGCCCATGATTTTTTCAACCTTTCTTTTCATCCAGCTACAGCATGTAGGCTAAGAATGTAGCTCAACTGCAGCACGAAAAGTGAGAAGAAAAAAAAGGGTAAGATTTATTTATGAATCTGGAGTAATGTTCCAGCATCAAATCACTAGTCATGCTTTAAAAATTATAGCTGCCCAGATACACATACAAGAATGTCCATCACACTAGTAAAAATGTACATCAAATAACATTTGTGTGAATATTAAGAATATGTAAGAGGGCATAAGATATACAGATGATTGTATAGAAATTGAATTACTAAAACAGATAAAATGTTGTTGCCAGTAACTATTATTTCTTTGAAAATACAAGAGCAAAATTAAGATAATACATGTGAAGCCTAATGTAAAAACAGGCAAATTTCAAACTGGTTAAGTGTATTTTACAGTTATGAGTACACTCAAAAATATTATCTTATACATTTCCACAATTTAAGTCCTCGGTACCTAACATTCTAGACACCCGAAATTTACCAAAGGCCTGCATTATTGTTTTTCTGCTGTGAAAACTATCAGCCTCTGCTATGCAACAGTTTATCCTAATTGATCTGGCAAGAAAAATGAGGTGCGTTTCTTGGAGTAACTGAACAAACCATGAGGCACAGCTGTTTTCTCTCTGCGGAGACTAATGATCCCTGGAGTGCTCGTTCCTCAGGACCCATAACATGTAATCCCTTCACCTTGCTTAGTCCAAATCCAAGCAAGGACTTTCTACAAAGCCTTTTAATTTCTAGGGAGAGTAGCTGGCTTTCTCGAAAGTCTGATGTTTTGAGTTGTAATATTTTAGCTGCTAAGTATTTATGGAGCACCAAGTATACCTGAAGTGTGGTCCAGAATAGACGGCTACTTCATCAATGACTGTCTAGGGTCCAAAAGTATAATAGCCCTAAGAGTACAGTATGACTGCCCTCTCTAAGGATCAAAAAGGTGTTCATGTTCCTTCAAATTGTAAATCAACCCCAAAGTCAGGAAAACAGCTGAAGGGTTTTTTTGCTCTGTGCTTGTATAAAAGTTCACTTTGAGCAATGGTGTTTACACAGTGTATAAAGTTACTCTGGAGATCTTTAAAGTGTGTACAGTAAGACTAAAAGTATAGAAAAGTTGTGACAATTAGAAATATATGAAGCCTCTCAAGTAATACTTCTTCAATATGTCTCTGGAAAAGAACTATTTAAAAAAAACTCCAACCTATCATGAGTATTTTTGTCAAATACAATAAAATGAATTCTTAGAAAAATTAAATGTAAAAAAAGGAAAAAATCATGCAAAATACAAGCCCACTGATCATGCACTTGAATGTCCTGGCAATGTAAAATTGCTCTTAAGTTTTTTTGAAACATTATTTCTGCATTTGTCTCATAGGAGACATGTAATAAACATTCCACAAATGTACAGAGATCTCCAAACCACATTTTGAGTAGTTCTACTTTATGCTGAGGTAAGAACTGATGATGTTTTATGTATAAAAAACCACATATTTTAAAGCTCATCTTGAACATCTGTAAAAATATCGTTTCAACAGATGACCTTTTCTACCCCTAAGATTCTGTGAATACTACTGGTATAACTGGAGTTAAAGGACATAGCGAATGGAAATGATCTTTGTTGTTAGATACTAACAGAACCAGCACTCACAATAACTTTACCTCTTGAATCTAGAAACAATATAACTAAATTCTTTTTTCTAAAGGCTTCTTCAAAAAACACGAACTCCATAAATCTTCTCAGAATGTACAATCCTTAATACTATCAAAATATACACTACTATATATAAAATAGGTAACAAATAACGACCCACTGTATAGCACAGGGAACTCTACTCATTACTTTGTAATGGCCTATATGGAAAAGAATCTAAAAAAGAGTGGATATATGTATACGTTACAATCGATTCACTTTGCTGTACACCTGAAACTAACACAGCATTGTAAATCAACTATACTCCAATAAAAATTTTAAAAAAATCATGTTTTACATGTAACTGAAATTAACATTATCACTTTTTTGAGAGTTGCATTTACTTAGTTGCAAACTGATCTGGTAACTACACAGTTTTTACCTAATAATCATCTATCTCCAGACATCATGCTTTTTAATGTTCTGTTGCTGTAACAGAATATTAAATTTCTCAGGCTATAAGATCGAGATTTCCATTTAAACACATTGCTTAAAGTAACTAAATTCCAGTGTTTGAGGAGTTAAAAAATGAAGAGAAAAATCAGCTTTTTTTGTAGGTTATAAGAGTTCAAGAGCAGAAATGAGTAAACCAATGAAAAGAGTATACATTGAGAGGTAAACAGTTGGTTACCCACACCTACAGACACTGGGTTTAAGCAGTAAACCCTGCTAAGTAGGCAGTGATTGATGGTTCCAGATACAAAGTAAAAATATCATATAAATTATTATACATACTATTATTACATATTATTTTTGTTATTATCCAGAGTTCATCATAGCCTGATGTGATGCAGTAACAAACAGATCTATAGGTTTTTCTAAAATTCCCAATTCACATGAACAAAATTTATTTTGTAGAAGCCAAAAATGTAATCAGACCAAAATGTTTATTTTCTTCTGGGTGTTGAAGTCTTGAGTTACAACTCTTGTAGCAATGCAGAATTTTCAAAACATAGATATACACACTACAAGCTGACTTTAGAAAGAGAAGAAAACTTTTTTTAAAAAGGAGTATTTTAACTCACTTTTGAAGTGAGTGGGCTCTCATTGAAGAAAAATGCAAAATAAGTAATAATTGTTGTTGTTCTTTGAGTAGTTCTAAAAATGAAGCGATTTATCCTGAAAGGTGCTGTGTAGATTACATTCTATGTAGGGCTCGTTCTCACTACAGCATACTGAGTATTTTAAAATTTCAGAATCACTATCAGCCATTGCTAAATGGTATAATGTTCTAAAATAAGTGTTACTGTCGTAAAGATGTACAAAAGGTGAGAATTATGATGATGATGATGTGTGTATATTTAAATAGAAATCATAATATCTTAAAAAAGTATGGAAAATAGCAATGAATATGTGTCAGATTTAATACAAAATTGTAATCCCTAGCAACTAATTTTATATGATCACAGAAACAAGGAAATGGTGAAGAGATTGATATGGCAATGTAAAAATTATCTGAAGATCTCCACACCCTCTGGAAGTTATATGCCGCATCTCTAGCCTGGAGAACTGCTAGCAGATTCAGGTTCATAAACTTTAGCACGCTCAAGAGGAAACAGAAGGAAAACAACTACAAGATTGTACCAGACTGGGGAAGACTTGCCAAATGTCATCTGGATGTGATTCTTTTCTCACCATATTTTCAGCTGCGCTAATTTCGAACTTTGAGGATGTGGTTATGTCATTTGTGATGAAACAGACCTGCCCATTCCCAGTACCATTCAATTATATGACCTGTAGGGCATGAGAACTGGTCTAGATCACTAGAGCCTGCAACGTAAAGAGGAAAATAAGGAAACAAGTTAGATAAAAGAGAAAGCACACATACCCTTTCCTTCAGGGGAGCCCCGCCTCTCTGTTTTTGGACGGTAAATTAGAAATGGAGACCATCATGGAAATTTCCTGTGAATGTTATTTGGGGCAATTACCTACTGAAGCATGAACATGCATGCAGATTGCCATCACTCATAAAGCAGGTGAGTTTTTACACTATTCAGGTCTTTCATTTTCCAAGTGGAACATTTATGATAAAAGGCCATGTTACTAAGTATATAGGCCTGTCTTGCTTCCCCAATCTCAGTCCCTCCAGTAATAAGTTCAATGCTGTTGTGTAAATTCAAATATTAATTATCCTCAGTATTCTGCAACATTGATGGGACAACAGCTGTACATGGGAATAAAATAATCTCTTAAAATTCCTATCAAATGTGTAATTCTCCTAGATGAGGGCTTTCTCCCTGTTAGGATGTTTAGAGATACATATTCTCAGAGTAATATATAAATAATATATGTGTCTATCTGCCACTTACAGCCATGAATAGGTGAGCAGAAGAAAGCTTCTGGAATTATTCCATGACAAACTCAGAGAGTTATTAAGAGTGTTCTGTAAAACATTTCTAGGTCCTGCACTGGAAATGCATGCCTATATTGGAACCCAGGCACAGTTCTGCTGTACACTTGGCATTGTACCTGGGCTCTGATAGGGCAGAGGGTCCCACCAATAGGTTGAGAATGAGAAAGGTCATCTCCGAGTATACAAATTTTCCAAGGATGTTTGGATTATATGCATCCTCTTTCCTCCTAGAAATTATTTCTAAAATATTAAGCAGGGTTAAACGTTCTTTTTGAAACACACTTATAACTTGGGCTAGAGCCTAGAAGCAATTGGTTCGTTTGAAGAGCTGTCTCTTACTGTCCGTGTCACTCTAGGTAAGTTTCTTAAAACTCTTGAGTCAAGATAATTGAATTATCCACACCTATTATGCCTGTGCCACGTGTAGAGCATATAAGAGTGACCTTTAGGAAATGGTAGCACTTTCAGGGGCATGGTCATCATACAGACAGTTTGCTGCACTCACCAGAATGAACTATCACTGCAAAAAAAAAAAAAAGGATACATTTAGACAATATGTTCAATAGCAAATGACTCGATTCTTCCTAACTGAAGTGGAAAATTCAATTCACAATGCAACCTCCTGACAATTGCCGCTCCTAATATTAGCCTGTAGGCTCACACAGGGGCTGTAGCACGTAGGTGTAACCTAGTCCATATCAAGGAGAGGAAGTATGTGAAAAACGTAACACTGTTCCAGACATAGAAGGACTAATCGAACGGTGATTTCATCCCTTTTCCTCCCCCACTGAGCTGCCTCTTCTCTGCACATGCCAATGATATATTTAGAAGTTATTTTGCCTTGAAAATAGTGATCAACACAGTTTTCCACCAAAACAAAGTTTCTCTCTTTGCTCTTTACTTCTCTATTTTTTCTTCTTTTGTTTTTCTCTGTTTCATACTTGACCTACTTCTTAGTAATTTCATAGTTCCAGTCAGGAGATATGATACCTAGCATTGGACTTCTTTGAGATGGCAAAATAAAGAATCCTTGTTTTCTGCCTTCATGTAGGACCTGACAAGTTAATAGAAAGAAGGCAAGAGAAGGGGGGATTTTAAGGTGGATAATTCATCACCCAAGGGACTGAACAGTAGCACACACACACACACACACACACACACACACACACACACTCACACACATTTCCTGGAATGTATTCAACAGAATGTAAAATTAGGAGGTTGTCATTTTATTATCATCTATATAGGAAAATCATACGTTAACTTACTTAACCAAATCATAGTATTTTAAATGAATATAGCAGAAAGAAAAATAAAACAGACTTAAGTATGTTACTATATGTTATCCACTCTCTATTCTAAGTCCAACTAATGGTACAAAAGAAAGTCTCATGCCATCCGATTGTTCACTTGCAATTTACATCAACACAGAGACATTAACTCAAAACAGGGACCAGATCCATAAGCTGCTGATCAAAAGAAGCCTAATAACTCAGATCTGGAGGCTCATGTTTGTGGTCTGTGAGTCTCCTGGTACATTGAAAAGAAAACATCTGAGAGATGTACCAAACCAATGCCAACCAGCTGACAGTTTGATTGTGTTTGAAAGGAGAGTATTTGAAGCAGGAGAAACTCCCTGGTTCACAGCCAGTTTCTTTTATAAATACAGACACACACCAGGCACCAGACTCTAGTCTTATGCACATAAACACAACGAAAGGCTGGCTGCTGGTGGTGCAATCAGGGAGAATCAGCTTAGAAGTTCTCCTCTGTTTTATCTGGGCTAACTTCCTGTATCAGGAAGGACAGAGTGCATTTGGCTGTCTGTATCTTTATCAGCAATTGTTCCCATTGGGTGCTTCGATTTGGCATGCATATCTACTATCTGATGGCCCGGAATGCATGAATGTAGTACATATTAATTTCATCTTGTACATTTTCCCCTGACTGTACTAAGTCAGGATCACAGTTTGCTGTAATTACCTACTAAAATACAATTTGCTCAAGTTGACTTTTTTTTTTTTTTTTTGTCTCCCTCCCTCCCACCCTCCCTATCCCACCCCTCTCATGGTCACAAAGCACAGAGGTGATCCCCCTGTGCTATGCGGCAGCTTCCCACTAGCTATCTAATTTACATTTGGTAGTGCATATATGTCCCTGCCACTCTCTCACTTCGTCACAGCTTACCCTTCCCCCTCCCCATGTCCTCAAGTCCATGCTCTAGTAGGTCTGTGTTTTATTCCCGTCCTACCACTAATCTCTTCATGACATTTTTTTTTCTTAGATTCCATATATATGTGTTAGCATACGGTATTTGTTTTTCTCCTTCTGACTTATCAAGTTGACTTTTTTAAAGTATGTTGATATTAAATGTATAGGACTCAAGGTTGTTTTTACCCCGTTCAAAACACTTGTCTCCCACCTCCCTTCCCCCAGTTGATCAGGAAGTAAATGGTCAGAAAATGTTTACAACAGGCAGAGTCTAGAGTTAGCCTGCAAGACACATACTGTGATTCCACACATGGTCACAGCGTGTTTGTGGGGATGTTCATACAGAAGGCCAGGTTGCATCACTAGATGCTCAAAAAGGAGTGGACCCAGGAAGGAAAGTAAGAGAGGGACAGCATACCACCTATTTTCCAGGGTACCATGTGTGTGAGTGTTGTGGAGCTAGACTCTGTAGTTCCTAGAATGGACTGTCATACAGGGCAATGGCATTGGGGCTGGGATTAGGATTAGAGAAAGGCTTTGTTAAAGAAGTTTACAGAGAATAATCAGCCTGAAGCCCCTCTTAGCACTTAGGCCATCCCCTCCTCTTTGGGGTGCAGTCTTTCACTCTCACAAGTGACTCCATGGGAGCAAAAACTTGACAGCAGCACTTTCATTTAGCAGAAATGTCTTGCTCTTATAAATGTTTCATCCCTCTCTTGTAAATGGCTATCAAGATGGAAATACTGCAAAACATTTGGATCATCGGTAAACCAAGAGCTAATCTTAGGTGTCATGATTTTTCATTATTGCATCCAGAAGGCAGGACAAATGTTTTTCAACAGATACTTAAAATGAGGGGGTTTCAAAAGGGAAGAAATAAAAACCTCAATTCATTTTTTTCTTATGGGCAAGTCCAACATTTTCAACTGCAGCATCCGATGGCATCTTTTTTTTTTTGCGGTACGCGGGCCTCTCACTGTTGTGGCCTCTCCCGTTGCGGAGCACAGGCTCCGGACGC
>NC_041224.1:163784254-163842931 GCF_002837175.3 Physeter macrocephalus
CTCGGCGGCCATGGCTCACGGGCCCAGCCGCTCCGCGGCATGTGGGATCTTCCCGGACCGGGGCACGAACCAGTGTCCCCTGCATCGGCAGGCGGATTCTCAACCACTGCGCCACCAGGGAAGCCCCCGGATGGCATCTTAAACTCAGTAAAATTCATTCACCCAACACCTTTGGAGGAGGAAGAGGGAGAAAGTGTATGCAGGTATGTGTGCCTCTTAGACCAGACATGTCATCCTGCTCTTTTTCAACATAAAAGCATAAAATCACATGCAAAACTCCTTTGAAGGTCTCCCACCCTGGCCACCAGTGGTGCCTCTGCTCATTCAGCCTTGTGACAAGCCGCCTTTGTTTCTGAACAACATTCAGCAGGTCTACAATTGACCCTGTGATCTCCCTCTCCTCTCTCTCTTTCTTCTTGACTGCTTGGAAAGAATGATTCTTCTGTAGATGGCACACCAGCAGGGACTCTGCAACACCTGTGTTTATTTAACAAACTGATGGCTTGCAGTTTCCACTTTTTTCAGCATAAATGTATCTGAAAGGGGTTAATGGTGCCCAGTAGCACTATTATAATTAAGATTCTGCCAGTATTTTCATAACAAACTGGAGATTTCCGAAAACAATCTGGAAATGCTTTGTGAACAGTTTAGAATCTAACACTAGAGATTACTTTTTAAGACACAAAACAAAAAAATATATTTTTGTTTTAATACGTGGTTATCAGGATAACTGATTACCATACTTGTTACTTGTTTATTTAAAAAGCTAAAGGGACTTCCCCGGAGGTCCAGTGGTTAAGACTTTGCCTTCCAATGCAGGGGGTGCAGGTTCGATCCCTGGTCCCAGAGCTAAGATCCCACATGCCTCGTAGCTAAAAAACCAAAACATAAAACAGAAGCAATATTGTAACAAATTCAATAAAGACTCCAAGAAAAATGGTCCACATCAAAAAAATCTTTAAAAAATAAAGACTTTCTTTTTTTTATCTCAGATAGTTTTCTTATCTCCATGTGATTCACCAACACAGGAAATTATTTATATCTCTATAATGCAATAGATTCTTAGAGCACATTGTCTCCAAATATTCCCAAAGGTGAGTACTTCAGTAACAAGATGTGAAATGGGATTTTTCTGTTGTCTTAGCATTTTGGCGAGTGCCCAAGGATGAAACCCATGGCTTTCAAGTACCACCACATTTTAAACAGAGAAGCTAGACACATCTATGAGACCTACTAAGAAAGAACAAAACCATCTCTGACACCTTTACCCAGGTGAGAGATTCTTCAGGGTAAATGCAGCTCCTTTTGAAGACTATTGAGTGTTGACAAGACAAAAGTAGGGTGGCTTTTCTTTCCTTTTGAAAATGAGGTGAGGAGGGCTTCAGTGAAAGCACTGTAAGAAAGTGGGACTGCTTGCCAGGAGGACAACCAGAAATGCTCTCTCCAGCTGTAGGCCTGCCTGATGTTGACACACACATTTCCTCATTTTGTAAGTGCCCCTTGGAATCTGAGGGTTAGAGAAAACATCTGTGACTTTCATATGAAAATATCCATTATTTTAATATCTGTCTTGAAGCATTACATGTAATCAATACATTATAGTACTAGTTTAAGGAGCTTTCCATTTATTTATTTATTTGACTTTTTTACCTCTCCTCACAATTTTTGGCCTCAAAGAGCATAAGCAGATACAGCATATTGGGGGCAGGTGTGACTGGATCAAGAGGAGGGAATGGACTGACCTTGAGACACACTCCCTCATACCCACCCCTCCCGTGAGCCTGAGATGGGAGGTTTAAATGGGAGAAAGGGGGAGATTCTTAATTGGATGTGATGTGTGGGTGTAGGTTAAATGAATATAAGATTATAAATTAATATAATTTTAATATCTGAAGGTTGGGATCTGCCTTAAGTGCTCTCAAGTTCTGGGAGAAGCAACCAAAGAATTCATTGAAAACAGATTTGCAGGACAAGTTTCCATTCAATAAACAAGTTCCACTAACAAGACATAGTAAAAATAATTTATGTAGCTTAAATACAAGTATGAATATCGATATCTTTATGCTATTTTACAAATAAGTATTCTTCAAATGATACAAGTTCACAAATAGCTCTTAGCTTTCTGGATCTTCAGCTTCGAATCCAAGCAGACTTTTTGAAAGCAAACACAGGAGTTTAAAGAAACTGCCAGAATCAGGTGCTAGCAGGAGGTATCATCTTGTAATTATCTGCCTGGATTCATGGGAAAGGATGGTAAAGTAAAAGTTAATAATGAAATGAGATAAATCTGAATTTGCCTTTCTGCTCTAGCATTTATTATAAGTTTGTGGTTCAGTTACTTAATTCTCTGCATTTCTTATTCGTCATTTGTATAATGAAAAATAACAAATATTATTCCATAAATTTGTTGAAAAGATAAAATACAATAACTTATATAAAGTGTCTCTCTGGTGATAGTATGACACAACTTTTTACCTTTCTTCTTTTCTTTCCCTTTGTGTTCCTTCCTTCCTTTGTGATTTTTGCATTTGTTTTCAGGAATCATTAATTCTTCTTTCTCCCTTTCCTCTGGCTCTTCATTCCCTGCATTAACTACATTTGAATACTTTCAGCAAGTACCCATATACTAAATCCTTCCTGAAGCAAAGAGAATCAGCTTTTCTCTAGTCAGAAGGGAGTGTCTATAGTTCAAACACCTAGACCAAGCGCTTGTCACCTTTTTTCTTGAACCCACTAGACATTGTGTCTGGTTGTCGCCCTTAGAACCTGCTTTGTTCCAGTGATGAAACTCCCATCCTTAGATTCCAGGAGTGAGTACAGTGAGGACATCCCTACCTTAAATATAAGCCTATCTTTCTTGAGAATCTTCAGTATAACAAGTTCCTCCAAGACTGGACCCTTCCTTGCTCTTGTCAACCCATTCCTCGGGAACAAGAACACTGGCATGAATCTTGTGCCACTCGACAGTGAAATGTGTTACCCTTTCCTGGATGTTGTTCATGACATCAAAGATAAAGGTAATGAGATAAGGACAGCCCAGTATGACTTTATGAGTTCCAGTCATTATTGTGGATCTCAATTCATCCTCAACCAGGTCCAAGGTCCATTCTTGACTGGCAATCTGACAGATAGATAGAATGTCAAGTCCAATCCTAAGCAGAGACGATTACCTTACATAGTATCTTCACCAGCTCCCATCATGGCAAAAATTCTAATCCTTATAACAAATACTGTTTCTACATCACTTATAATGGCTCTGCTTCTTTGATAGAACTCTGACCAATACATAAATTCAGTGCATCTTTTTATATATTCATTCCTAAATATTTTATCCTTCTCTCTCTTTTTAAAATTAATTCACTTATTTATTTATTTTTGGTGCGTTGGGTCTTTGTTGCTGCAAGCAGGCTTTCTCTAGTTGCGATGAGTGAGAGCTACTCTTCATTGCAGTGGGGGCAGTTTCTCATTGCAATGGCTTCCCATTGCGGAGCATGAGCTCTAGGCGCTCAGGCTTTAGTAGCTGTGGCTTGCAGGCTCTAGAACACAGCCTCAGTAGTTGTGGTGCACGGGTTTAGTCTCTCCACGGCATGAGAGATCTTCCCAGACCAGGGATTGAACCTGTGTCCCTTGCATTGGCAGGTGGATTCTTAACCACTGTGCCACCAGGGTTTTTTTTTGCTGTGGTGAATGGGCTTTTTCTTTTTCAGATAGTCATAGTTTTAATTCTAATCTTAAAGCTTTGCCTTTGAAAATTTCCAATGAAGGATTCCTAACAGAGAAAGTAAAAATTTTTAGCAATGAAGCATTTGTGGGATATCGGCGAGATCATAAAGCCCTAGTGTTCTTGAAATCTTCCTTTGAGGTTTTAATTTATCTTAATTTTTCATTCTATTTTATAGCATACCATATATGTTTAAAATTTTAAATGCATTCTTCTCTCCAAGTCTTTAAATAAGATACAATTTCTGGGAAGATGTATGCCTACTCTGTGGTTTCTCGTACTCGGTGGCTGATGTACTAAGCCCCAAATATATTGTAGATAAAATTTGGAGAAACATTTCTTTAAAGCAGTTTTGTGATTTTTCTAAGGTTTTCCAAACTTACCGTCAAAGTATCTCTAATGGACAATATATTCCTGTAGTTATGATTACTCAGAAAATTATCCCATATCTTTTCTTAATCATTGTGTGGCAACACACAGATATTGGGTATTCAAACTGAGTTACCTTAGAACTTTCACTAAACAATTTTTATACTTAGTTTGCTGAAATCACTTCAGGTTATGTTTTTCTATAAAGCTACTAAGTTCTAAGGCAATTCTGCAATTATAATACATTAATCATTTGAATAAATCATTTGATTTTCACACAGAGACAACACAAAAGCCAAGGTTACATTTTACAGAGCACCAGAAACTCATAACTGGTAATTGATGGAAGTGAAAAACATTTAAGCAAGTTACATAAGTTCAAAACAAAACAAATAAAATCATCAGCACTTGAGAACTTATTCTCTAACAAGGAAGTGTTTGTTTAGAGACTAATGAATAGTTCACATGTATAGTAGCTGTCAATATTGATGCAACCCTGAAATCTCAAGAAAACAAGAATTTCTTTACCATTTTGAAAGTGGTTACTATTGCATATCAGAAGAAGCCAGTCTGGAAATAAAATAATTTACGATATTGGACAGGTTCAGATACATGCTAACAAAAATTTTCCATCTATGATGTTTAATGCTTGAATCTTCTATTAATTTTTTTTTTGACAAACTAACTTATGTGGCTTACTAGCCAGCTCAAATATTGAACTCTAGAATCAGTATGTATGTCTCTAGAGCTCACTTTCATATGCAAATGTAAAAGGGATATACCCTTAAAAATATCAATAGTGCTTCAGAGAGATAGTAATTAGGATTGTTAGCAATTAGATGAAAAGAGAAAGGAAGATAATAATCCATTTGAGTTGATAAAAAAAGTAGTAAGGCAATGAGCTCAAAAGCCAGACCTTATGAAGAGAAGAAAAATGATTTACCACATGCGTTTAACTTACATTAAACATTTCAAAGGCAAAGGTTGTCCTTTGAGAAAAAAACTGTGGCTACTTTGTTAGTTAGGACAGCAGTCCCCAACCTTTTTGGCAACAGGGATCAGTTTCACAGAAGACAATTTTTCCATGGAAGTGGGGGTGTGGGGATGGTGCGGGCAGTAATGCACGCGATGGGGGAGCTATGGGGAGCGGCAAATGAAGCTTCACTCACTCTCCCGCTGCTCACCTCCTACTGAGTGGCCCAGTTCTTACCAGGCTCCTGACCAGTACCAGTCCACGCCTGGGGCTTGGGGACCCCTGAGTTAGGAGACTGAAATTTGAGAAAAAGAATTTAGCCCTTTCAATCCTGAGGGATGGTAGGGAAAAGAAAGGAGATGGAAGAAAAGAGATAGAGTTAAAAGATATAGAGAGTCATAATTACATCCTCAACTTGGAGGTTTAACTTCCTAAAAAATCATGGAGGAGGTTATTGGGTAAGATGAAGAAATCATGAGGACAGAGTGATTCTCTCTCTCTCTCTTTTTTTTTTTTTTTAGTTAATTTCTTGGGGGAAGGTCAGATTTTTCTGAATAGTAGATTAGACCCCAAAGTTTTCCATTACTTTTTATGGAATATTCCTCAATTTGAAATAGTTTTCTATACAAATCAGCTCCAAGAAAAACCTGTCCTTGGCCTACATTTTTATCCTACCTTATGGAAAGAAGAGAAAATCCCAGAGAACCTGACTTACAACACTGACACATAGGCCCAATGATAGTCTTAGGCACATCCGGCCTAAATTTCAAGTTCATCCTCAAGAGTCTGGAATAAGGTAAAGAGAAAGGGGGAGCTGGCAAGAGATCAACACACACCTGTTTTATAACATTTTCCTTGCTATTTAGATGTGTCAGATTCCATTTTTCTGTTAATGATAAGTCCATGAGGGTGGATTCTTTGTTCTATTCAGTGATGTACTCTCAGAACCTCAAAAAGTGCCTGGCATGTGGTTTATTGATTAATACTCAAGGGTGAATGAATGAATGAGAAGACTTTGAGTCAGAAGCATTTCTTTATATTTGTAGCACATACTATGACTCCTAAAATGATGTGTTTGAAATAGTTTTTACATAAATGATATTTGGTGAGTAAAAAAAAAAGGTTTTTTTAACATTTTATTAAGAAGTGCTGTTGACAAGTTTAGTATTAATAGCTAACTTCTCATACTGAAAAGTATGATTTTCCAGTTTACCACTAATTGTAAGAATCAGCCTCATATAAGAGTCACATCACACTATTAACACTGGGGCTGGCCCCAGATAGGTCAGGACCACAGTGTAGCGTGAGACAGTGTCAGGTGGGATTAAGAGCAAGGGCTACAAAACACGTAGATCTAGGTTTAAATTCCAGCTCTGACACTGCTTGGCTCTATGATAACGGCAATCACTTAACCTTTATAGTCCTTTGTATTTTCAGCTCTAAAATGGGCATAAGAGCATTCCAAATTTGCTAAGTTTGGAATAAGGATTGGATGTGATAATGGAGTATACCTAAGCACAGGTCTCAGTATAGTTTTTTCAGCCTCAAGTAATGGATGAAAATTGGTGTTCATTCTTGGTTAAGAAGGGAGGAGGTTATTGGGTAAGATGAAGAAATAATGAGGACAGAGTGATTCTCTCTCTCTCTCTCTTTTTTTTTTTTAGTTATATCTCTGGGAGGAACCAATACCAGGATTTCTCTGAGGTCCCATAAAAGGCAACAGAAAAGTTAAATAAACAAAGCAGCTTGGGCTTCCCTGATGGTGCAGTGGTTGAGAGTCTGCCTGCCGATACAGGGGAAGGGGTTCGTGCCCCGGTCTGGGAAGATCCCACATGCCGTGGAGCGGCTGGGCCCGTGAACCATGGCCACTAAGCCTGAGCGTCTGGAGCCTGTGCTCCGCAACGGGAGAGGCCACAACAGTGAGAGGCCTGCGTACCGCAAAAAAACAAACAAAAAAAAACCGAAGCAGCTTGGTGAGACAGAGAGAAATCTAATTGTCCCTCTCATGCTTCAATCATTTTGTGTATGAAAGGATCCTGAGTTAAAAACCAGAAGATCAAACATGGGGAATTCTACAGCAGGAATGTGGCAACTTTACAACAAATACTATAGGATGAATGGCAGGAACAAAAACGAGGAACATGTACAATCATCAGAGGAGATGATAACCTCAGGGAGGATGGAAGGAGGCCAAACTAGCAGGAAGGGGCCCCTGGAGTCTGACAAAGGAAATAAATAGTGTAAGTTAATTAATCAGAGATATCAACAACAGAAAACAGGAGGATACCCAGAGGTGGGAAACGACCATCCCTATAAGAGTAGACACCATCCATGGAAAAGGATGATCACAGATATCTGCTTCTCTCCCACCAAAACCATGAGATTATGCAAAGCACTTTTCTCACAACTCTGTTGTCATCTGATAGTGGAATTATGAGAAAAACCTGAAAAACTAAATCTATAACTCAAAGAGACAAAATTAAACCTCTGAGTTATAGACAGTATAAAATATTACATATAAATGTTTTATCCCAATTGAACTTTTATTGTTATCGCTGTTGTAGCTTTTGTTCCATACCATCCAGCAGTTGTGATCACACAAAGACCATTAAAACATTTTCAGAAAATAAAGAAATGGCATATTCTATGTACAACTTCATACAGTGTAAGTAAATTTTAAATTTAAAAATGCTTATAATAATAATAAATTAAGCCCATTTAATATATTAAATATTTTGGGACATCATATTTAAATTGTGTGAATAACTCATATTTCAACATTAATTACATGTTATTTAAATGTACCTTCCATTATTTCAAATACAGGTTTAATTGCTGAAATCAAGGAAAAAATAACAGTGGACTAAAGTAGATTTACTTTTTGTTGTAATCTCTTTGAATCATTTAGGCTTAAGTCATCCATCCTCATGGGGCAGCACTGGTATTAGGTTTCAGATTCCAGCTTATTGCTTTGCCATCCTTAAAACCTGGCCTTCATTAATAGTATAAGTCCAGGTTGCACCATCACATCTATATTCCACACAGTGGGAAAGAAATAAGAAATGGAAACTACATCTCTTCCCTCTAAGAACATAATCCAATATCTGTACACATTCTTCTTCACATGCTATTGGCCAGAAATCAGTCACATAGTTCATTAGCTGAAAGGAAAGCATGGAAATCTTTGCCTAGGCAACTGTGTGCTAAGCTAAAACTTGGACATTTAATACTAAAGGGTAAAAGGAGAGGATGGATATTGGTGGATGACTGGCAGTTTCTGCTATGCCTGCTTTATAAGTAAATATAGTTAATATATATTACATGATTAAATGTCTGTATTAACATGTATCTGGATCAATAATATCCATAGAATAGGGTAGCATTTTAAATGATTTGTTTAATTTATTAATTGACCTGCTGTCTTCCCTAGGAAATTATTCTTAGAGAACATAACTCTGCCACCTCCCTATTTTCAAAAAGAGAATCAAATGTAAGATGAAAAACCATATACAGTGTAGATTATCTGGATTAGGTAAATATACATTATAATGTGTACTGAGGCAGAGCAAATCTCATTCATTTTTAGGTGTTTGCAAAAATCTGTGTGGCTTTTTTTTCATTTACAATATCCTTTCTCAGAATCATGATACAGCTTTACAAACAAGAGAAAAAGTTTTGACATCTTTCATTTGAAACTAGATCTTTATCAATAATTTGTATTCCCTTCTCTCTAAATTCCCTTCCAAATTTCTCTGTTTGATTGGTCTTCTTTCTCTTCAGTCCTGATGTCCTCCTGCAGTCATTCAACATGGAATTCTATGTTTGTGAATTAAGTCCAAGTCAAGGAGGTAGGGGCTTCCTAAGGCATGGATTCCTGATGGACAAAGGCAAAACTGGGATGTCTTAAATCAAGAAACCAGAGAGACCCAGATGACCTTATCTGGCTGTATCCTGCTAAGGACACAGCAGTTACTGGAGGGTCAGTTAAGTTCATGATCTATTTGTAATTCAGTTTGGTGAGATTACAAGGATGAGGAAATGCAGTTGTAATAGGGAAAGAAGGCCAATGAAGTGATAAATTTGGAAGAAATGGATGATGTCTTGGGAAATAAATACCCATTAGGGAGAACAGCCATGACACATTTAGGGGAGGGAGTGGAAGCAGGCCCCACTGTGCCTTCACAGCACCATGGCACATTGGCCTAGGTGGGCTCCTCCTCCATAAAAATATTAACATGACACTTTACAGTTGTGTTAGGATAAAAATGAATGTATCCAGGCTGGATTCACTGTTACATAGTCATTACTAACATAATCATTTTCCCCTGATTAAAAAAAATAATAATAAAGGTGAAACATTTTCAGAGGTCTCTAAAAGGATAGTGGGCTGTAGGCACTGTGGCTTCTGTGTCTAATGGGTATGTTGGCCCTGAGAGGAAGTACACCAGGCACAGAGATTAGGGACATAAAGTAGTGAATTCACCAAAATGTGAACTTTGGTGATTTTACTTATGGGTTGTCCTTGGCCCTGCTCACATTTCTATTGGGTCAGAGACTGAGCCCTGGCCAGAGATTTACAGGAAGCCCTGGTTTACTCCTGCACTGGAAATCAGGCCTGCCTTCCTGGTTAGGGAAGCTTAGTTTCTTTGTTGACCTGCATGCTACAGAAAACAATGTGTGTGGACCTCCCTCCCACCCCTGTACCCCACCCATCTGGGTCATCGCAGAGCACCGAGCTGGGATCCCTGTGCTGTGCAGCAGGTTCCCACTAGCTATCTATTTTGCACGTGGTGGTGTACATGTGTCAATCGAAATCTCCCGATACATCCCACCTCCATTCCCCACCTGTGTCCACACATCCACCCTCTATGTCTGTGTCTCTGTTCATGCCCTGCAAATAGGTTCATCTGTAAGGGGATATATGTATACACATAGCTGATTCACTTCGTTGTACAGAAGAAACTAACTAAATGTTGTGAAGCAATTATATTCCAATAAAAAAAAAGAAAAAAAATCTGTATAGTATATTGTTGGTAATAGTATAATTAGAGCCATATAATTACAGTGGAGACTAAGTCATAAGTACACAAGTGAATCTTTCCTACTTTCCTAAATGCCAATGATATGGTAGAAAATATTGCATAAGGGAAAAAAATAGATTCATAACAATTGTAATAGTCTTCAGAAAATAAACGTAATAAATGAGAGTTTTAAAACTATGGCTCAAAACATGCCCCAGAGGAGTCAACATGAAAGATGCGTTTTTCTTAAAGAAATATCAAAGAATTTTCAAAATCAGAAAAAAATAACATGAGAGGGACCTGGTAAAATTATTAGGGAAATTATTTAAAGAGCAACATTTATTCAAAGAAATTGTAATTTTAAATTGCTATTGATATGTGATAAAAACTATGAATAATAATCATTATCTGAAACTTCATATGACTTCAATATATTCATTATGAGGTGTGAAAGAATGCTATACCTCTAAGGATTGAGTCTAATGCCAGAAACCATACCAGTTATTTGAACAAGGATATTCTTATTTAAAATTACTAAGTAGTAAAAGGAGATTAAACCCTAAGTTGGCTAAAAACAAATCTAAATATACAGAAATAGCAGGGCAAGAAAGGAGCTACTCTCACTAAGGCTGAGGGAGAGTACCCATAGGAGGGAAAATCTTTGAAGAAGCATCCCCCATGGTGGAAAGTTCTACCACATTGGAGAGGGTATGGCTATGGCTCAATGAAAGAAGTTTACTGAGGTGTGATGGGTAGGGACTTGTGACTATGAAACTATTTGTTGGGTGATGCCAAAACTCACTGGATAACTGACTTTTGGGATGCTTTCAAGACTGGCTTAGAAGTTATCCACTTGGGTGCTGGTGATGCTTGCAAGGAAGTTTCCTGCTGTGTATTGGCAATAATCGCTGGAGGGCATGTAATTAAGTCTCATGCACACCATTGGCCAAGAATTGCTCATTGGCCTCCAAGGCGTAGAAGAAGAAACACCCAGATCAAAAAGAGGAGCTCCTTCCTCTTGTAATTCTCCTCTATTGCCCTCTACAGAAAAAACCTAACGTTTTACCAACTGGCAAAGGAGAAATATTCACAAAGCCCAGCTCTACTATCACAAAGAAGATCTAAGAAAGGTGGATTTGAACTGAGAAGCAATAATTGTATAACTAGCACAGATGCTAAGATTCTTTTTGTTTTGGAGAAGAAGATACACTTTCTGATTAACTATAAGAAGTGACAGAAATATTCTAAAGTATGTTAAAATTTTAAATATAAGCCTTCTGGTTTCCACTCTGAATTTTAAAGAGCTTGGGAAATGTCACTCCTGTACTTAGAAGAAGAAAAACATGGAAAAATTGAAAATCGTGACATTACAAAGACTTATCAGAGAACTGAGGTTGCAGGGCAAACTACCGCCCTGAAGTCTGGAAAGGTAGGCATATCCGAGGAGATATGGTCAGGATCTGCTTCCCTGGAATAGAAGCCACTGGAGCTATAAAAAAGTAGGAAACTACCTAGATGACATTTTTGATGAATTTCTGGGGTCAGAATGAAGACTCCTGTGAGAGTGAGACACCCCTAAGAACTGCAGTCTTCAGTGGGAGGGGTGGAGACATGTTTTTTGGTTTTTACCTTAGGAATCCCACCAGTTTCTCAAGGTGAAAATCCAGGAAAATTTTAGGCAGTATAAGCATACCTAGCACCCAGAAGTCGGTTTCTAACAACATTAAAAAAAAAAAAAAAGAAAGAAAGAAAGAAAACATGATTCTAGCAGAAACAGCTGATTCTAGAACTAGGGTAGGAAATATATGACAGTATGGAGCATCTTATAGTGCCAGAAAAGAAGTATGTGGTCAAAACAAAAACAAGTGATCGGGAGATGTCAAAGGGGCAGAAGCTCCAACAGACAAAGCTTCCAATGACCAAAGCTAGAAAAATTGGACAAACAAAATAAAATAATACTGAATTATAACCCACAGTATAGGCAGTATAAAATAAATACCTAGGAGTCCATGCTGATATAAATAAACACTTCAATAATAAATAAAATGGGGGATTAAAGACAAGTTTTATATGGAGAAGAATTAAAATAATTTATGTAGGTAATCCTCCCTCAAGGAAGTAGCACATTACTCCCCATCCTTGAGTGTAGGTTGGGAATAGGGATTTCTTTCCAATGAATTCATTTTAGAAAGGGGGAAAAGAGGTAACTTACTATGGAGAAACCTGACTAACACTGCCTCAGTCAGGTGGCCAAAGTTAAAATCAACAGTATTAAGTCATACTGATACTAAATACCTTTGCTATACTATTGGTGTGATGTGATGAGAATGGCATTTTACCTCTGTGCTCTTTCTCCCCAAAACCTATAATCCCTGTCTAATAATGAGAAAAACATTAGGCAAATCCCAATTGTGAGACAATTTATGAAATACCTAACCAATATTCCTCTAGATTGTCAAGATCAGCAAAAGCAAGGAAGTCTGAGAAACCATTACAGTCATGAGGAGACTAAGGAAATCCAATGACTAAACATTATGTGATATCTTGGATGGGATCCAGGAGTAGAAAAAAAGACATTGGGTAAAAACTAAGAGTATCTGAATAAGGTAAGGACTTTCATTAATAATAATGTGTTAATATTGGTTCATTAATTATGACAAATGTACCATGTTAATCTAAGATGTTAATGATTAAGGAACCCCCTGTACTACTTTCACAATATTTCTGTAAATTTCAATCTTTTCTAACATAAAAAATTATTAAATAACTAACAAATTCCTTATCAAGTCTTGATAAACAGTAATTGGATATATAAGTCCTAATATATGAAGAAAGGAGTCAGGAAAATACTGAACACAGAAAACTAGATGAGGTTAGAAAAATTCCTCTCAGATAAAAATGAAAAAATTTAAGTGCTACATATCAAAACCCCCTGGGGGGGGGCAAAGTTATACTCAGAACGAAGTTTATAGCCTTAATGAAATTAATTTCATGAAACAACAATAAAACGTCAAACTGTATGAAAGTAAGTGATAGCATTCAATGCAGGTGAGAGTTTGTGCAAATATGCACTTTTTAATATACTGTTGGATATTATATAAATTGCTACAATATTGCAAAAATTCTACTAATAATGTCTATTAAAAATATGAATTCAATTTGGCCAAACAATTTTACTAAGAATATATGGTTCATAAAAATGTTATTAATGCATAATGATTTGTGAACAGAAATATATAATGCAGAATATTAATAGCAAAAATATTTTAAGCTAAACATCCTCTGATATTGAACTTAGTTGTGGTGCATTCAGATTTAGTGATATTATGTGACAAGAATAAAATAAGTTAGTTCTATATTTATTGATGTGTAAAGATTTTTATAATACATTGTTAAAGAAAGAAGCAAGTTTTAGAGTATTTTCTTAAATGATACCTTCTCTGGCTAAGAATAAAAGAGAAAAGGGAGACAGATAGAGAAAGAAAAGAAAGACCTTCTATAGATGTGTATTTTATGAGTATATGAAAGGTAAAATGATAGAAAACATTAAGATTGGAGGAGGAGAGACTACCATGTGTTTGTATAAATATATAAATAAGACAAATATTACTGTCAATAAAACTCTTTTAATAATGTGAAAAAAATTTTAAAGGAACTAAAATTTCATCTCAAGAAGGTAGAAAAAGAGAAAGGAAATTAACTAGATGTGATGTATGAATCATGGTGAAAGAAAAAAATTAATGAAATAGGAGATCAGCTGTGCTCATTCTTAATTATATCCAGTGAAGTTAAATATGAAAACAATGTATACCTGTATATACAATGTATATTTTGAAAAAAATTAGAGGGATTTAAAACAAATGTGGAGATATTTTATCTATATAATTGCAGTGATGGATACATTGGTGTCTTTTTATTATGTTCTGTGCTTTCTTATATATTTAAGGTGTTTCATAATTAAAATTTTTTAAATTTTAATAATTTTTGACAAATGGAATACAGCTATACTTTTTTTCTTTTTGTTTAAAGTTTTAAGTTACATAAGCAAGTAAAACAATTTTTTTAGGTTAATCAAGTTTTTGGAATAACTACCATGCACACTCAAAGGGCATATATTTAAAACGGTCATTCTAGAGGACAATTTGACAATATATAACAAGCTGTATACAAAAGGGCATATATTCAACTAAATATGTCTTCTTCTAGAAATATATACTAAACAAATAGTCATGAATGATTACAAGTGTTAGCTGTGTTGTATTCAATGCAATTTTGAATGTAATAAAAACTAAAATAAAATCTGCAAATATACCTTAAAAGATTAGTTAAATGAATCATATGCCAATAATTTAAATAGTTAACCATGAAGAAATTCTAAATTATAGAACAGTAATTTAAAGTATAGAAAAAGTTAGTGTATTACTTTTTTAAATATCAAATTATAAATTATACATATTTATGTACTTATAAATATATATCATCATATGATGTATGTTTAAAGCTGTTTCTATCTGTCTGTCTCTGTCTCCTTCTCTCTCTTCAGTCATTTAAAAGGCATGTCTATGACTTCTCTGGCAGTCCAGTGGTTAAGACACCACATTTCCATTGCTGGGGGCATGGGTTTGATCCTTGCTAGGGGAACTAAGATCCCGCATGCTGCAGGGTATGACCAAAAGTTAAAATAATAAAATAAAATAAAATAAAATAAGGTAAAATAAAAGGCACGCCTATGAAAAACTCAAACTGCTGATTTCTTATCTGGGGTAAATTAAATTAAGGGCCATATAATTTTTTGCTCACATTTATTTTTAAACACTTTCCAACAATTAAATATTTTCCTTGTGATAAGAAAATTAAATATGTAAAACAGTAATTTCATTATCTTACATGAAGCACACAAAATGTTGTATACAATGAAAACAAATAAACAGCTCAGTGTATAGCCCATGACTTCAGTCCCCAAACAGTAAAAATGAGATGAACTGTAGGTTCTTTCAAATCTCCACCTGTTCACAACTCTTTCAGACAAAACTATTCCATTCTTTACTTCTAACCAAGAGTTGCTGAGCTATGGGAGAAAGAATCTTGTATTTAGGCTAACTGAATCCATTGAAATTACCTTCTCTCTCCACTCAGCGCTTCTCAGTAACCCTTTTATGCACTCTTGGTTGAATCCCTATACAATTTCCCAGAGGAGCTATTCCAAAACATACTCAATTTACTCAAGCACCCCTGCCTCCCTCAGTCTCCTCAAATGATGCAGTCATCTATTTTACTCAGATTAAGCTTGGCAGGTTTGAACTTCCTAACCCTCTGTAGCCACCAGCACTCGGGAATAAAGAGATACACAGGAGAAAAAAAAAAAGTAATAAGTTCAAACACAATGGGTAATATATTAAACTAATATTTACTATATCCACTTCTCAGCTCTATTTTCCAGCTGCTAATCTTTCACCTTTTTCTCCTTCTCTCTCTTTTCACTTTATATTAAAAACTCTTCCCTAAAAGTTAAAAAAAAAAAACAGAAAAGAAATTTGCTATAGCAAATTCTTTGAAAATTAGTATGAAGCCAAATCAAATGAATCATTATAAAAAGTACAGAAGTGACTTACAGGATGTATGTTTGCTTTTGAGAAGACAACCATTTGTCCAAATATTGTTGTCATCAGTGATGATGATGATAAGATTTACTGAGAGCTCTTTTAGTTTGTTTCATCCTCTCAACATCACAGTGAGATGGTGTTATTATTACTCTCTTTGTACAAAAGATGAAACTGAGAATTTAATTTCTTATTTACTTGCTCAAAGTAATAAGATTGTCCAGTGATACAGTGCAGATTCAAACTCAGTTCTGTCTGACCGCAAGTGCTGCAGCAAAAATAGAAATGAGAAATTTTTCTTTTCTGATAAACAAGGAAAATAAGGAAGCAATAAACAGGCTGGGGAAACAGCATAAACAGGTCTGAAAGAGTTAAGCAATCTTGGTTATTCTTTACGTGTTACTACTTAGTTACTACTAAGAAACACTTGTAACTAGTCCTTCACAAAGCTAATTACTCTCTGACTCCATATGAATTGCACTCTGCACCTGGCATTTTTCTCCCCCTGCACTCCCTTGTAGCACTCTTCATTTCAGAAAGAAGGTCACTGGCCGATAACTTCAGGGACACCAGACCCAGTTGATGAGCCACCTGATGCCAGCTTTGGCAGAAAATTTGCAGAGGAAAAAAAATGCAAAACCTTAATTACTTTGAGCCTATCACCTACCCCAGACCAAGAGCTACAGCTATAAAAACGTTTCCCTATTCCCCAGGGAGGGAGGCATAGTCCTTGAGGTGCTAGCTTGCTGTGTTCCCTCTTTGCCTGGCAAAGAATAAAGCTACTCTCTCTTTCCTCCAAACCCTGTCTCTATATTTCTGTTTGGCATCAATGCACAGAAGGCCAATATTCTGGCATCAAAAGCTCATATGTTCATCACTACACTCCACTGCCTCATTAATCACAAGTTCACACCTGAAATTTGATTAAGATCCTACCTAAATATAATAAATTCAAGTAATGAAACCTCATTTGTACTAGCTAAAAAAGATGTTTCAGTTTCATGACATAACAATGGAAAAGGTATTCAATGAAGGGATGGATAGTGAGGAAAAATTCCCAGAATTACAGAGGGAAATATCTGCATGGATCTACAAGTAAAAGAAAAAAAAAAAAAGGAGGAAGAAAGAAAGAAAAGAGTTTATAAACAATTTAGCAAATGTCTTGGGAATGCATTTTAGTCAGGGCATTTTCTACATCCTTCTTACATTCTTTCTGCCTTAATGGTTTTCTTCATGCTCAGAATTACTCTTGTGCTTACAGATCTGGAATTTCTATTACCCATTATCCTGACTTTTGGGTAATATCATCCTTGTGTATGTTGTGAATCATGAATCTTAATATATGTTATAAAGTATATTTGTCTATATGTTCTTAAGAAATCAAAGCCAGAAATCTGTGTCTAAATGGGTTATGCATTTGTTATTAAGTACAGATTTAAAGTCTGTTAAATAATGTTTGACATATGTCATTGCTCTCACTGTTCAACATGCTGTCAATTAGCTTAAAAACCCCATGGACTCCTGCTTATGCCTTCCCATTATGAAATGCCCATTTCTTCCCCCAGCAGATTGCTCTCTTTAACCTGTACTTACAGTGTTTTTGATTTAAAAGTTTTTATATACGTATCTCTAGTCATGTTTCCTGAATTAAAATTATAAATACCAGATCTTTTTACTTTCTCTCCTTGAAACCTCCGATAAATTCCTATTTATTCCCTTTGATATTTGGCAAGTTCTCGGAATTCCTTTCATCTGTTGTGTGAAATGACGAACAGAGTACTGAAGTAAGATTCAGAAGACTTGGGTTCCATTTACATTTTGCCACCAAGTAGCTGTATCTTCTTTCAACAATTACTTCAGTTCTCCAGGAATCAACTTCCTTGTGTCTGAAGAGGTATTGTACTGGATGATTTGAGACAATTTGATTCCCAAATTCTTTTCTTAAAAGCCATATACTAGAATACGGTTTTCATTTATATTTTTCAAGAAAGGAAGAGTAGACTCAGAATGAAGACTTAGCTCAGGCATATTTTCTGTAAGAAATTTCCATTTGGGAAATTTGTCTCCCTAGCCTGTACTTCCAAATCCCCCTAGCCCTTAACTTAGTTTTTAAACTATTGATTTATGTTGTTATCTCTGACACTAAAGTCCAAGTTCCTGAAAAATACAAGGCCGTCTCACCCACTCCCCTCCATATATCCCCAGCATGAAGCACAGTATCTGGCTGTATTGGACTCTATTTCCATTTGCCTTGCATGTCTTGCTTGTGAAATTGCTTGACTCTCAATCCATGCAGTTCTGTAGGCTGTCACTCAAGGGCCTCGATCTACATGAACAGACGCTCTCCTCATCATTTGAATTTCAAATAAAGATGCAGTTATGAAGGCCACAGGACCTGTCACCCAATGGAGGCACCCTACAGAACTATTTCTGAGATAATGCTCTTAGAATTCAGATTCTGTCTACAATCCTGGAGTACACCTCTTGAATCTTAGTCACGTAGTTCTTTCTTTGATTCTGTGAGGAACTGAGTGTACTTATAATAAACTTGTCTTTTCTTCTTAGCTTAAACACACACCAGGTTTCTGTTGCTTGTACACACAAAAAAATGTATTTGAGTTCCTGGTAGGGAGAGATCCAGGTTTTTGGAAGGCTGAAGTTTATAAAATTTGGGGGTGACATTTTAAGAAAAAGAATATGTCTTGAATACAAAATTAGATAGAAAACTGTGCATAGAGTGTATATACGTGTGTATGTATTTATATATGCAAATTTTAAACTTACTAAATTTGAAAAAAAACAAATACCACAAAAAATGAGAAATCCAAATACCTCAATGCTTTGTCTTACTATTTCTTAAATACCTCTTTAATATATCTTTTTATGTACAATTTTGGCTGTATACCTATTTGATGACTTCTTATGATGATAACTTTAATATCTATCAACAGTGAGAATAGAAAGATAATTCAGTTTTTCATATGTTATTGTTGATTAAATTTTTAAGTTATTATATTTGATCATGTAAACAAGTTTCTTTCAGCTTCACACCTGTTCAGTAACATCACATAAATTTTAGCACTATCAATTTTGGGATTCAATTGATTTCAGAGCATTTAAGGGGAGTGTGTGTGTGTGTGTGTGTGTATGTGTGTGTGTCCTTTGATTTTCTGGTAAATATTACCAGTTTTGTATCAAAGTCTGTATTGTACTGGTATATTATGAATTTTATCTTAGTTTTTGTTGATATTAGTATTTTAAATAAATTAAGATTCATATAATAATTTCGTCTTTAGCACGTAGATTATCAACACTCAAAAAACCTATTTATTACTTTTATTTGAAACTCAACTCTTGCTCATAATAAATGACTACTTTTGGTAAACTATAAAAATTATTGATTACAATTTCCTTCTCAATATCCAAATAATATCTATTGATTTCACCACTCATATTTATGACTTATATTTTATTTTCCATTCATTTTATTTCAAAATTTTCCCAATTATTAAATATATTTAAAGTGTTTAAATAAGAGGTCTATAATTTCTTTCCTGTTTTACTGAAATGTTCCAAAATATCTTTCCATTTAAGAAGGTACAACTTTTGCAAATATGCCATTCCCACTAATAAAGAAAAATAAAATTCATTGTACACATTTCATATGTGTCCCCAATTTTAACATGTTCTTGACAGAAGAGAACTTCATTTTGATTGGATACCATGAAAACCAAACTCTCCTCTAAAATTTTACACATCAGATCCTAGAAAAATTTTGCACAGAGCAGCTTCTAGTTCCATATATTTCAAATATTTGCATAAACTTGCAGTACCAGGCACTATAGGACACATTTTTTGTATCATACAAGCATGAGTAAGCATAGATACAGTTAGCAATAATGATACATGGAACTTATTGTGAACCCAATAAACACCATCCCAATATATCAGAGTTAATGCATAGTCGAACTCACTTTCTCATTTGTCAAATCCTAAAATTGTCTATGATCACTCCTGTGGCAACTTTGTAAGAAGAAGTGTGGCCTAGAGGAGGGCTGAGTGATAAAGGTTGGGGTTTTGCTCAACTGCAATGCAACTATCTTACCTTTGCAAATTTTTACAAAAGGGTAACTATATGAACATTTTGGTAGGGCCTCTTCCAGGACTTGAAGGGAACCTTACAAGTTAGAGTGCCTGAATCTTAAGCTTCCTGAACTTCACAGGGAATCCTAGGTATAAAGTTGGTGCTAAAAACCATGATTACTCTTTGTTATTAAAGGGCAGAAAGAGTATATAGTATGATAAGCAGGTCTAAAGAGGAAGTGACAGCCAGAGAGAAACTAGTATATTGTACTTTTCATTTATAAACAGACTCCCTCTGGGGGTTTTGGTTGAGTGGAATCTTCATTAATTACGTTAGTCCCCACTGATGTCTACTATAGGACCAGGCAATTCTTTAACATGGTGAATTTGATACAGCCCTGCCCCTAAGGCAACAGCAGAAGCCAACCTCATTATTCATGAGAAGTGGTGAAAAAAAAATAACAAAGCCTATTGAATGAGGTGTGCTCTTAAAGACAAAGAGTACATTAGCCAAACCTTCAAGCATCTTCTGCGACTTAATCCATTTTTGTTTTTCTTGACATTGACAAATTGAAGGATTAAGTGCCTAATTCCAATTGTTCTACAAGGCTTTGGAAAGACATCAGGGCACCAAATCTGAAAACACCTAAGAAAACACATCTCCTGATGTAAACAGTTGTATTAAAAAGCAAATAATAAAGTCACCATTCTCTTTCAGTCATAAATAAATTTACTTGAATTTCAAACTCTAATTTTTGATATCTTCACAGGATTTCCTACCTACCCCAACACTCCAAGAGCTTTCCCCACTTCATAAATGTAGCTAGTAGCTGGCATGAAATTAGATCACCTGAATAATCATATGTGCTATATTTGTAAGTTAAACTTAGAAATGTTTAAGTAACTGATTTTTAGAAATTAAAGCAATTCATTTAAACTCTTTTTTTAACAAATCAAAATCCTATCAATATAACTTCAATTATAGATTTCTGTCTGTGTATAGGTGGTATGTCTGATGGTTAAAAAAAGATTAAAAAGCTACTTTAGCCAGTATACATCCACCTAGAAATATTGTAACATCATTGTAAATGAATGGAGAAATCTAGAAAACAATTCATAAATTAAATTTCTGCAGTAATTATCAGAGACAGGCTTTCTATTTCTGCTATTAAGGGCAATACAATTTCACCTGCTTGGCCATAAAATAAGTGAATTTTTTCCCATTGTAATGCACAGGAAATAAATGTATGTTATATTCCTTCCCCACCCAGAACATGGAAATAGAAATGGAAAAACAATTTAAACTCTAAAATTTCAACAGTAAACCAAAACATAATGCTGCCCCTTAATTTAGCTGCAAGTCTCCAAAACTCTGATCATAGCCAAATTCAATGGTGTGTTTGACTGCTGAAGTATAAGAGATACAAAACAAATTCCTGAAAATATTCATTCTATTCCCAGAGCATTTCCTTTGACACATGGGAGATTTTATTTTTTAGTCTCTCTCTGCTCTCTGCCCTGTCAGTACAGGCCTACACTTATACACATGCACATGCACCTACAAATAATGGTATTTATGTGAGTTAACTCACATCTTTAATTGAAATCTCTTCTCTCTTCCTGTTAACCATAGCATGACCACCCACAATGCTTGTTCAATTCCAGAAGTTTCCTACTCATTTAAGCAAGATCCTGGAGGCAGAATTCATGGGGGATTAACACTCTAAAGTATCCTTTCACCATGAATCTCAAATCATTTTGCACATTTTAATTCATTCTTGGAAAGGCACAGAGAGGAAGTCAGTTGTATGACTGTTTTTCAGAAAGTTTCCCTTAAATAAGGAGAGATTCAAGTAGATTGGGTATGTTTAATTGAAGCATACCAAATCAAACACCAGGCATTTTAAAAGATGAAATGTTTGAATTTTAACTTTAAAAATTGCTCTTTAAAAGAGATATCATAAAAACTCCAAAGAGGGTTGTAATCAGCTATTTCAAGTCAAACACACACTTTGACAAATAAACATTTTATTTAAATGACTGTGTTGATACAGGCTAAAAGAAGAAAGCCATAATGGTGATGAAATCTGTTTATGATTAAAAGCTAACATGCATATTTTTTCATGTGGCTTAGAACATAAGGGTCAACAAGATCCTTTCATTATATGTATGAAAGAATATAACACACTGTAAATATAAATGAAATGTAGTACATATACATTTGCTTCATCCTCTCTCACAATCTATACCACAAAATATGTTTTCAGGTAAAACAAAACAAAACAAAAATGTATATATTTTAAGTTATCTAATATATTGTGGGGTAAAATTATCATTTACACTTTTCCCTACAGCATTCGAAATTTTGTTTAATGTACGAGAATGTAACCTTAGGAAAATTAGACTGTGAATGTTAATATCACAAATGGAGAACAGAGTGCTTTGGTTTGATGAGGTTGTATTGCCGTGTCAACTTCCAGCCACAGCAGCTGAAATCCAATTGATCTTAAAGATAAATGTCTTCAGGAAGTGACCTACTAATCTTTAGTGACTTCTCTACTTTCTCATAGTTGAAATTGGAAAAGTGTTTAAAGGAACCTGAAGGAAATGATAAATAAAAATAATTATGTTTGAATAGATTTGAAATTATAATTAGAGACTTTTTGAAAAGAGAAAAAATAGAATTTTTTTCTGTGTAATGAGAAGAGAAATTTTTTAAATAAATAAGATACATACGTGTGTGTGTATGTGTGTTTCACAGTCAAGACACAAATTAACAAATTGTAGCATAGAAGGATAATTCAGTTCAGGTGATTATATGTCATGATTTTAGACTATCTTTAAATAAGGTCATACAAGGTTGTAGGCATCAGTTATCTTTGCCTGATCATTCAATTCTTCAATAAAAATTTAAAAGATTAATTAAAATAACCAAAGTTTATAAAAATACAGCATGGTTAAAGTAAATATATGTTTGTGTATATATATATATTTTTTTTCCAGTGCGTTTTAGAATATTTAGAATTGTGCAACCATTGCCACAATCAATTTTCAAACATTTTCGTTGCCTCAAAAAGAAACCCTGTGCCCCTTTCAACAAATAAATATATTTAAACTGGTTTATGTGTATTCCTACTTTTTATCTCTAGATTTGGACCATTCAAGTGTTATAACTGTGCATCCTTTGTAATTCCTTCTTTTATTGAGCAAGAGATGGGGGGATGTCATAATACAGTGGTTCGTTTCCATCTCTGCCTTTTTTGTTTAAATCTTAGTTTCTTTCAGTACAAGTCTGGCCTCTCTGGCAAATTACTAAACCTATTTGTGCCTCAGCTTTCCCATCCATAGAATACGGATGAAGAAAGTAATAATAGTAAATTCATCACAGCATTATTGGGAGAATAAAATTAAATAGGAAATGTAAAGTATTTCAGCAGTTCCTAGTATATATGCTAGTCATTTTCATCAATGCAAATAGTTTTAGATTGTGATCTACCAAGAGAAAATAGGTGTGTTATCAGTTTTCAGCAATAACAGATAAAACTGGAAAGGGGAAAGTCATCTGTTTCAAATGTATGGAATTTTTAAATGTGAAAAAAGATGAAATAATTTTCTCAGTAGGATACGTGAAATAATTCAAAGTTCTTTTTGAATCATGTAAATCATACTGAAAGTGGATAGTAATTGCAAAAAGTATTTTTACGCCCTTCTATCTAGTTTATTACTCCAAAGCATATGAATGATGACTTTTAAAGTCAGAAGTACCTATTCATGGGGAAAATAAATGCTGGTGTTTGGAGAATGGGTCAACATATATTTAATGTGAACCAACAGTGAGTTGCTGGTCATAAAGCCAATTTCTAGAATTATCCTCAGGTGTATCAAATTAACTGCATCCGGTAGGATGTCAGTCACTGCTGGATTGCCCATGTTTGTGTATGTTATGTTGCCTTTGGAAGCCAGAAGATATCTCCGTGTGGTCCCACTCACAGCAGATATGACACTGTGCCCTGCCCCTCTCCCCACTTCATACCAGCATGAACTCGCTGAACTTTGGTTGAACCTTCCTGCTCAGTCAAGTACATTTTTAATGCAACTTACCCTATTTAAGCCTAATTTGTATTTCATTTCACAACCTTGCCATTTAACACAAACCCATCACGATAGATTTTAGGGCAGCAGGTAATCTGAAACCTAAATGACACTCATTCCGCTCACCAAGGATATGCTGTTTCCGAAACACATCCTTAGGAGAAGCAAACAGGCAGGTATCTTTATTTTACTCTATGTTTCTGAATTGTTGTTTTCTCTTACAGTAAAAAAGCTCCTAGTATATTGTTCTTGAAAATTTTTAAACTTTTTAATTTTATAAAGAGAATTGTTTATTATTTCAACAATATATAACTGGGAAAATATGGCCAATATTGTCTGTCTCCAAGAAATAGCGTTTTCATTTAAAGACTCACCAGTAGTGTATTTTTGCAGACTTGGCTATGACAAATTACATGTGAAGGCAAGTTTCTTGTCAAATAAGAGGGTAACATGCCTAAGAGATTTGCAAATTTTTATTTTAAAAAAAGGATTCTTTGCATACCAAAATACAGGCTTCCATTAACCCAATTGTAGGGAAGATAAATCTTAGCAGGGCAATTATTCCTTGAAGTTCAGATGGCCATGCATAAATTCTTTCCTTGGACTCAGCACATTTTTTAGTTATCTGCTAGGAACATTAAGTCCTTCACTATAGACCAGTTTTTTGGGAGGAAAGGGGGGGCGTTCTTTCTTTTCTCTTCAAATATATTTCAAATTTATTGTGTTTGGGTAGGCTTTTTGGAATAGTTGCCACTTTTTTCCAAAGTGCTTCTGGAAACTGATTCCTAACTAAATATAAATTGTAAAGAATAGGAGTATTCTATAAAGGATATAAACATTTAGACTTGGATTTAAGCAGTACACTGTGAACAGAATTCATAGGCTGAATCCATTTGCTGAATAAATATTGTATATAGTATATTCAAGGCACTGTAGAAGACACTTGAAAAAGACAGGACCGTTTTCTTTATGATTTATAGAACTTTAGGACAGATAACAACAATCAGTGTTATTTACTAAATATTTACTAAGCATCTGGCATTGCGGGTTATAAAGGTAAGACATCCAACTGAGTACACAACAGTATTTATACAAGGTAGATCTTAGTGCAGGTCAAATCATTTTATCGAGCACCTACTATGTAACAACACCATGAATGTTAGTGGTTGTAATTTACAAGATCTTTGCTTTCGTAGGCCATACACTAATTAATACTTTAAGAAAGAAAAAACTAGCTCCCAGGGTATGAATTTCAGAGAACAGCAAGTCTATTACATTCTGTGTGGATGAGGTGCATTTGAAGAAAGATGGGTTTGCAAACGCAGACGTGAGGAAGGAGAAAATCTAGACACCTGAGTTAGTTTCATCTTGAGGTCTAGACTGAGCCTATCATTAAGGAGAACTGGTAAGGATAAAGAACTTTTGTTAAAATCTTGACGTTTATATTTCTTATTCTTAAACTATTCTAAACTATTAATTCCAGGAGAGATCACATACAGAAGTATTAAAATAATTCAATGAAGCTGTTGTCATTACATTTATAGACATATTGAAACTAAGAGAGAGAGAAAAACAATTGAAGTCAAACAAACCCAGAGTGTTCTGAGAGATTGCCAACCTGAAATAACTGCTGCAGAGCTGTCCATATACAATCCACTTATATTCACTATGTAGCCAAAATAAGCCTGAAAATATGGTATGGTTTAGAAATTGCTGGAGCAAAAGGAGCTATAAGAGTATAACGGAATTGTTTGCCATTTATATTCTAAATAGGGCAGTTCTGATTCCTAGGGAGTCATCCAGAAGATTATGGGGAATGTATATACCTGCAATCAAGGATGCAGTAGCTGACAGGCACTCGATGGCCCATCAATAGATGTTCTTTGGTCATTGAGAATGTTTGCTGCAGAATATGATCCTAAAGGGAAGTATTTCATTTGGAATCAAGGCTAAAAATCTACAGATTTTCTTGTAGAAAATCTCAATTTTCATGATTTTTTAAATTGACCTTCAATTAAATCTTTTCTTCTGAATAGCAACTGTTGGGAAGAGCTGGAAACAAGAAGGAAGAGAAACGTCATTTTCCACTGTAGTGATGTCTGCATTTCAGTGGCAAAGTGATTCCCATCTATGGTTCGTATTTCCTTTCTAAAGAGTTGGAAGATTCACTGGAATAGGCATCACTGTATAATTGCAAGTGTAAGTGCTATGATAATTATTATAATTACTATTATTAAAATGATGTGGGTCTCCTACTGCAAGAAATGAGTTTCTGAGTAATGGAAGTGATTTTATAATCCAAGGGGTCAAAAGTCATTTGGCTGTCTATCTGCCTTAACTCTCTCATCACCAAAAAGGCAACATTTAAAGAATCAGTCAAACCTCTCAACATAGAAAAGTTTTGCAAAAATATTATCTTTGAATCAATATGGATATGATATTGATGTTACTTTTGATTGTCAGACCACAGTTTCCCTGCACTGTTTATTTTTATTAGTATTATTTTTTAATTATTATGAATGAAAGAACACATACACAAAAAAATGTGAAACACAACTCCACAGAGTAAGGTAGCACATGTTTGCAGAAACTTCTTGACTTATTAACAGCCAATCATCTTTATGCAAAAAATAAAAATCTAGGTTTCATCTGGCCATGTCAAAATTGTCCCTAAGGCTCTAAGTCCTTGTGGGTAGGGTGTATGCTTCCTAGATTTCAACATAAGTAAACTTTCAGAAACATTTTCAGTCATTTATAAGCACTAATAAGCCCAATACTTATGATAACAGAGTAAGAGTCCAGTTGCTGTACCCACAGGATAAAAAAGGGTTTGTGGGTTTTTGTAGATATAACATGTAGAAAATGCAGTTGCCTTCAGTTGAGAATAAAACACAGATCCCTCCCAGACATAGTCCCTGAAATTGAGCTTATGAGATGCAACAGAAAATATTTGAAGAGGAAACATGTATATAAACAAGCAATAAAGTAGAACAGAAACCATATTTGAAATCCAAACATCCTCTCCAGTATGGTATTCTTTGTAGCCCCACTGAATAAATGTGCTGTAACAAATTAAAGAAAATATTTAAGAAAATGGTGAATTGATTGACAAGAGAATCACACCATCATATGTAAACACCTCTGCATACCTTGCTTAAAAAAAACAGTTTTCACCATCCAGTGGTTAAAGCAGTAGAAATAATATCATGTTTGCCATTAGCATTTACACTAGGAAATGACCAAAACTACTATTATTGTAAAAAAAAGAAGGTTCCTACAGAAATTGTAAAATTCATAATTCTTTTCTTAAAGGGAGCATGATTTTGAACAGATACACTTAATATTATGTAGACTTTCCAGTTCATGTTTCCTTTCATCTGTGAGAAGAAAAGGGTATTTTTCTTTTTCCATGACCAGAAATTAGATCTTTTTTATTAGTCCATCAATAGTGATAGATAGGGGTAATATAGTACCACTTTGAGACAATCTACAGTCCATCAAAGAATCAAGAATAAAGCTAGTAAACTGCAGACACTTATAGTCTTTTCTCTGAGCAAGCCATTTAGTGAGAATGTGCATTAAACTCCAATTCCCATCATTTCTAGAGTCAACTGGTTTATCCATTAAAAAAAAAAAAATTCTCGAAATGTCTTGGCATTTTCTGTTTCCCTAAATATTTAGTAGTACATCAGAATGCATTCCTTCAAAACCTTTCTCCTCCTTTGTTTTTCTTTCCACTTGGAAACGTTGACACAAAAGGCCTTTCTGAGAACTTTTGTCCAATCTGCATGTATGACCACCACAGGGTGATGCCATTTTCTTGAAGGCAATTTGTCCTGGGCAAGGCAATTGAAATTTGGAAGGAAAAAAAAAAAAAAAGAAAAAAAAATCAACAAAATTTTAGCTTGGAAATCTAATCTATAGAACATAAACACAAAACGGTGATGTTCTACCTTCCTTTCATTACCTGTTCATATAAAATTAAGAAGTGCTAAATGATACTCACTGTATAAAAAAAAAAAAAAAAGGAACACCATCACCTTTGTTTTAAGTAGCTCTTTCCCAGTGATAAATTCTTATAAACCCCAAGGAAAGTAAAAACAAAACGAAAACCTAAATTGAAAGACAATTGAACCATAAAAGCCTACAGTGCTTCAGATTTTAATTTTTTTCTTCCTTGGAAAGTGATTAGATCTATTATTGTTTAGCACTTTGGGTACATCACAAATTACAGTCTGTAAAGATATTAAATGATGCATATCTTATTCACTACAGAGACCCCTGAGTCATTTTTATTGATGCTCATCCAGTGTGTACTGCTCAGGTTAAAGAGCTGAGGTTGTGAAGCCGAGTCCGTAACAAGAGTTCAAGGCCAGGCTCAGGTCTGCCCTGCTAGACCATTCAGATTCATTCTTCTGTGATCTCTTGCATCACTTCACCTTCATCCCTCCTGCAAACAAATGCTAGCATCATTTGTTCTTCATTGTGCTCTTTAAGACCCACACAACTAATTTTCAGCCATTGCAGCATAGTGATAATTACATTTTTGGTCAGTCCATTCTTCCAATAAGCAGCTCAAACTTCATAAAATCCTTTTTACTAACAATTCTTTTCTGTTTAATATTTTCTGTCCATATCTTTTCTTCATCCTGATCCTGCCTAAAACTAAACAGAATCTTTTCTGGTCTTTCATACCTGTGAATTAATTCGTCCTCACAGAATACACCAGACTGTCTCTGGCAGTCTTCACCATAAGCTGGAACATCTCAGACAAGATTTAGAGAGAGAAAGAGATTTGGGTTACTGTTCCAGGGCAGGCTAGTTCTCAGTATAAATTTAGAGGAAGCACTAAATCCCTGAGTTTCTGTGTTCTCATTTGCAAAATGATTTTTTAAATTTACCTTCTACAGAAAAGAAATACACATGATGCACAGTGGTGATTGTTACCCTTCTCACCCCACCCCCTTCTTCTAGACAAATAAGTATAAATCCCCATGTGTTTCACTAGAAACATTGGGTGGAAGGAAGGCTGAGTCAAAGTTCTTGCAAAGGTACCATGGTGTCCCACTTCTGGAAATGGAATTCATGGAAAAAAATGAGGAATTATTTCCTTTGTTTTCTGCATAATTTTCAAAATAAGTTATCACTGGGACTTCCCTGGTGGCACAGTGGTTAAGAATCCACCTGCCAATGCAGGGGACACCGGTTCGAGCCCTGGTCCGGGAAGATCCCACATGCCGCGGAACAACTAAGCCCGTGCGCCACAACTATTGAAGCCCTCGTGCCTAGAGACCATGCTCCGCAACAAAGAGAAGCCACCCAATGAGAAGCCCGCACACCGCAATGAAGAGTAGCCCCTGCTCGCCGCAGCTGGAGAAAGCCTGCATGCAGCAACGAAGACCCAGTGCAGCCAAAAATAAAATAAATAATAAATAAATAAATTTTAAAAGATAGGTTATCAGGATGCTGGAGGAAACACGCTTACATGAAGGAATCTAGTTCATCTCTTAGCCTCTCCTTCTCTCTCTGCCCCAACCACATGGGGCCTCCTTGCTGTAAATAAAACCCACACCATATGCTGCTGATACAGGGTCTTGCAAGAGCCGTTCTTCCTTCCTCTTGGCTGTTCCACAGAAATACCATAGCTCAGACAATCTTCACTTTCTTATTATTTAAACTCATTGCTTAATTATTATGCACTATGATGCCCTTACTTTAAAATCACTTCTGCATCCCCCTCTTTTATCACTGGACAGCATTTCTCTCAGGTCGTCTATTGTACTGTAGGTTTTATGTATTGCCTGCCTGCCATGCTGGCATATCAGCTCCAGTCAGGGGGGGTTTTAAGTCTGTGTTGTGACTAGAAAAGGGCTGAGCATGTTAGGTGCTCAGTAACAACGTGTGGACTATACAAATAAATTAGACATGTCAAACTAACCAAGTTGACTTACTAAGGAAAGTTCTTCTAGGACTAGGAATCTGTACTGTAGCCTTTTAGACCTAGATTGAGCTAAGCTCAGTGGATTACTTCAAACCTTTCAAATAAGCAAAAATAAAGCTTTGGACATATATAGTGCCTGATGAATATTTTTCTTCTTCTGAAGACCAAAAATTTAAATTTAAGTTAATTTAAAAGCACTAAAGTAATATGAGCATACTACTAAAACTAATTCCATTAGCTTATAATAGAGAGGGGATGTGCCAGTTAAATTCACCAAAGAGGCAAATAGACCACTACTTAAAAAGTACTTTTGTATTCTTTATAGATTTACTATCTACTTTTGATTCTATTCTGTGGTTATATGCCTAGGTACAAGAGTTAAGAAAAAGACCTACACCAAACCCCTACTGTGTTTCTCTAGATGCTATTTTTCATGATAAAAATGATCTCTAAAGATATTTTTATATTTATTTATGCCTGGACACTATGAAAATTGTTTGGTTTGGTTTTTTTCTTTAAAATATTACTCTGCTTGTAACTGCACTGTTGCTGATGGGATCGTCACACTAATTCCATGCACACAAGGAGAAGAATGAAATGGAAATAATGACTCATGATGGTAATTTGTAGCTCAATGTGAAATCTCTTGGTAGGATGTGTGTTCCTGTATCCCATAAACAGAGTTAAAAGCTGCATTGTATTCATATCCAGAGGGATCTAACTAATGTATTAGCAAATTATAATAAAGGGAAAAATGGAAAAAGAAGATTAATGTTGGCAACTAAGAATCACAGAAATCAGACGAGCAGCGAGCGTTACATGTCGATTTCTAGACTAATGGGTGCTAGAGTTAGCGAACAATAGGCAAATTACTTGAATATAGTAATTGAATTTTGAAAGCAAATGAATTTAAATAACCTTTTAAGCTTCAGTAACTTACCATTAAGTGTGGTGCATTGTAAGCTTTGATGCCCTGTGGTTTCTTTGGTTATTAAAGATGTAAAGTGCTTAAAATCAATAGGACATATTGGTCTCATTATGCTTCTAATCCATGACTAGAGATACTGATGGTATTACTATTAAAACTCTAAATATATTTATCCATTCATCATAGTGTTGTGTGTAGGTGTGAACAGAACGTGCCTGAAACACATAAATAGAAAAGATGGAAATATAATGTTAAATATCACAATGGTATTTACTATTCTTCTCCCAGCTCATAGCTCATGCTATGTTGCAAATAAAGAAGCTCACTCATTCATTGGTTTGAGGAAACATGCTCAATTTGTATTGGCCCCAGTGTTGACTGGGGAACTGTGCTGATAGCAGACACACTCTTTTCTTTTTCTTTAAATCATGCATGGTCTCACATATAGCTTCCATTCACTCTTTCCTGCTGCCTTGCAGTCATTAAAGCAGTCCACAAATATTTGATTCTTGCTCTCCTTCTGGACCTCTCCCACCAGAGGGAATTTATTCTTGACCATGTGTCTGGAATTGACACGTAGCATGTAAACAGAAGAGATGGGTGTCATGGAAAAGAGCTTTAAAGAGTCAGTGCATACTTTGCCATTTGCAAAGGATTCTTTTTTCAGTCTGTGGGGAAGAGATGGACTCCTCAGCCTAGATCCTGCAGAATGGACAAAGAGAATGTGGAACTGAGAAGCTTCCAAACTTTGATGCACATAGCATGAGGGAAAAATAAACATTTCTTAGTTTATGCCAATGATGCACTACTATTATTTGTTACCTCTGCATAACTTAGCTTATCCTGAATGATTCATTTAGTTATATCAGATCACCAAATCGTGCCGAGAAGTTTCGCAGACACCTCTAAGCCTCCATTCTTTTCTTGCCTTCTCTTCAATTACTCTCATGTTTTGTTCTATTTTGGGGACAAGGATATAGAATCATAACTACCATGCATGTGAATTATGCAATTACCTATTGTGGGGAATTTTTAAAATTAATTAATTATTTAACTTATTTATTTATTTTTACTTCTTACCATTTTTTCAGATTTATTGAGGTATAATTAACAGATCTTAACTACACATATTTAAAGTGCACACGATGTTTTGACATATATATGTGTATATATACACCTTTGAAGCAACACCACAATCAAGATAATGAACATAACCATCCTCTCCCAGAGCTTCCTCTTTGCTCTTTTTAAAAAATTTTTTCTTGAAATATAGTTGATTTACAATGTTGTGTTAGTTTCAGATGTATAGCAAAGTAATTCAGTTATCCATATATATGTATATATATATTCTCTTTTAGATTCTTTTCCATTATAGGTTATTACAAGATATTAAGTGTAGTTCTCTGTGGTCACTAAACAGATTTATTATCCACCATAAAAAAATTGAAGCAGTTCAAAAGACCACATCATAAATCTGAAGAAAGCTCTCCATGTTGATTTCTTTCCCTAATTAAAAACTTCTAAACCATCAACTTTTAATATCTATAAGGCTATATTTTTCCAAATGCATATTTTTTTTCTGTTTCAGTAGATGAAGTAGAATGTGTAATGTATGCACAGAGTTTGAAAATAGAGTATTTTCTGATTACATTATAATTCATTTACATCAAATAATTATTTCAATAATATTTGTTGTGTGCCTTCTGCATTCCAACTACTTGTCTAGGTTGCTGGAAATAAGGTGTCAGACAAACTAGATACAGCCTCTCCCTTCATGGAATAAACATTCTAGAACAAGTGAGAGTTACATCAAGTGATGATAAAAAATATAACATGTTAAGGGGGATAATGAGTCTCCATGATAAAGCATGGTGGAAGGAGTAGAATATTTTATAAAGATTTTTCAGGTAAGATTTTTGTGAAAAGTGATGTTTAAGCCAACTTTAGGAGAAAAAGAAATTGGAAATTCTGAAATTTTGTAAAGGCACAAATAAATATATAAAGTGAAGTAAATTCAGAAAAGTACAAAAAATAAATTACCCATTTCCCAGCTACCATTAAAACACTTTTGTATTAACATCAAGGATTTTAAAAATAAATAAATTTTTATTTTTATTAATAATATATCATTAACAGTTTTTTTTCCATTTCTATTAATAATCTTCTTTTTAAGAAGTCTAGAATGCATCCTAAACTATTAACTCTGTACGGCTCTTGAAGGTAGAATGATGAGAAACTTTTGCACTGTGCTTTTTACATTTTTATATTACTAAATATTTTAAATCAGAAAACTCACAAGGTTTGAAAATATTCTTCTGCAGAGTAATCACCAATGGCTCTACAGTATTCCATTATACAGCTAATTAGCCAAAACAAAATTTATTTTATTAAGCCACCATTATTGGATATTTAATTTCTCCAAATTTTTGGTGACTAATAAGACTTTAATGATTTTCATGATAAATATATAATATATCAGCAACATCATAAGCCAATTAGACTTTCATGGCATAGTCTGGCAATATATAGTTTTGTATTCTATGGGAAAACTGTATTATGCATTCCAAACCATTTATATAAAGAGTAACATTTGGAGCATAATCCATGTGTTAATTGTGTGCCTTCTCTACAGTGAAATAGTTTTACAACTTGAGCTGCTCCTATACATTGCTTGAATGTATGGATATGATATCTGTTAACCTTTAAATGGCTAGTCTACACTGGGCATTACATGAAGCAACAAGTATTGTTTTTCATTTGAACAATTTATAGCACTAATAAATAATATGGACACTCAAACCACCTTCTGGCGATGAAAGGGAGGAGTTAAACTGAAGAAACACATCAGGTAAGTCCATGATTGAGGAAATCATATGATATGCGAGCCTCAGTGTACTAGGCAACATTCTGTGATAACCAGCCTTTCACCCCAGCTGATTTGATTGCTCATCTTTGTGTTCAAACACATCTGGAACTATTTTAACACCATGCTTATCACATTGCACTGAAATTGCTTACTTCAGTGTCTCCCACTTAAACTGCCAACTTCTTAAAATCAGGGACCACATATTTTCTCTGTGAAATCATTACATGTTAGCCCAGCGTCCAGCTCATGCTGGCTCCTCAATAGATGTTTACTGACCTGAAATAAAACCACCTGAGGGAAGTCATGGAAGACAGTATGAATACTGATGTTAGAATAATGTAGATACCTGACCAGGAAAAAGCAAAATTTGAATAGAAAGAATGGCATTATCACGTCTGGAGAAATGCATTCTTTTTTTTTTTTTAATTAATGTTTATTGGAGTATAGTTGCTTTACAATGTTGTGTTAGTTTCTGCTGTACAGCAAAGTGAATCAGCTATACGTATACATATATCCCCTTTTTTGGATTTCCTTCCCATTTAGGTCACCAAAGAGCATTAAGTAGAGTTGCCCTCTACTGCACAGGGTTGCCCTCTGTGCATCAAACATGTCAAGCATTTTCTAAATTCAGGGAAAGTCCACTTATTCTTTGCTTTCTGTGCATCTAGCTTTTCATATGTTTACACGTGGCTGTGTTTTTACCCATCATTCCTGAATCCACTCAAGAAGCAGCTCATTAAAAAGGACTTCATAGAAACCCAACTAAAGTAATCCATTGTGCATTGCAGTAGAGCTCTACCCCATAACCTATTTTATTGTTTCCATAACATCATCACAGTCTAAAATTAGTTGGCTTACTCTTTGAGCTTGATATTTTATTATCCGTCTTTCCCTCCTGGAAATAATTTAAGTTCTGCAAAGGCAGGTCTATCATGTTTACTCCTCTATTCCTAGTATTTCAACTATGTCTGGCACAAGGAAGCTGTTCAGAAAAAAAATGTGTTGAATGACTTATTTACATTGTTTTGTATAAAGACAGATGTGAGCAACTGATTGCCCTGGAGAATCAGGAGAGATTGCTTATTTGAGCTTGACCATGAAGGTTTCATTTCTTCAACGAATGTATATTAAAGGTCTACTATGTACTAAATGTTGCATTAGGAAGAAGGAGTTACTCAGCATATTAAGGTGTTTTACATATCAAACAACATGAGAAGACTCATAAAAACTACGAGGATGATTTGGACAGTAAACACTATTGAAATTCAGAAAATAAAAGGATGACAGCGGGCTAGATTAGTCAAGAAATGTTTACCTAGAATTGAGTGAGACTTCTTCCCCTCCCACCACTGAAGGAAGAAGGAATTTAAATAGTGTAAAGATTAGAAGTCTATAATAGTAGGGAATGAAACTGCAGAGGTTAGAGTGCATAAATTTGACTTGAGTCAACAATGTCTTATCAGGTGCCCTGAAGTGCATCATTTGTGTAGTGGAATGGTGGGAGGTGTAGTTAAAATTCATCCTAAGTGGGCCCTGGAAGCCTTCAAAGGCCAGGTTCTCAAGGAGGTTCTCAAAGTGCACCTATTAGAGGTGCTCTTGAAACTCAGGGTCTTCCATTTTCACAAGGAAGTCATTGTCTACCGTTCTACTTAAAATTTAACTTATCCCAACTCTATCAAGAAGGATGAAAGACAGATTGAGATTTACTCTTTACTCTGCTGGGTTAGAATTTTTGAAAACGTAATGATAGAATCAAGAGTAATTTTATAAGACAGTTTTCTCTATTGTTTTATATGAAAATTTATATAGATATGGAGACATAGATATATAAAGTTAGATACAGAGATAAAGTTAGATACAGAGATAAAGCTAGATCTCCAAAAGCATCATTTCCAAAAATAACCATAGAATTCTGTAACTAGAAAAAACATGTTAAGTTATGTAGTTAAAACCAAGTAATTTAAAGTTTGGATTTCTAATATGTTACTATTTAATAATACATGCAGTAGAATTATTATTTTTGAAAGTCTGTGGCAGAGAAAGGAAACCTGGCCTTCCAACTATTAGCAACTTCATAATGACAAATAGAGATTAGAAGACTCCACATACTGAGGAACTTAATCAGTAATACATTATTTTCAACTTTACTCTGCCAATTTCATACAGGGGTACATTGACTAACTACTATATATAGGTATATGTGTATACACACTCATATGTGTATATATCCTTGCTTTTACTTGTCTTTTTGTTTTATACATACTCATGTAAACATAAAATACTTATACACATGTACAAATATATGTGTTAAATATATATGTATATATAGACATATATGTGTATCTATAACTTATTTGTGTATGTTTGTATAATAGGTATATGAATGTGTTTAAAAAGAGACAAGTAAAAATCAAAGATATTAACAATTTATCAAAATGGGTCACCTTGGGCTTCCCTGGTGGCGCAGTGGTTGAGAATCCGCCTGCCGATGCAGGGGACACGGGTTCGTGCCCCGGTTCGGGAAGATCCCACATGCTGCCGAGCGGCTGGGCCCGTGAGCCATGGCCACTGGGCCTGTGCGTCCGGAGCCTGTGCTCCGCAACGGGAGAGGCCACAACAGTGAGAGGCCCGTGTACCACAAAAAAAAAAAAAAAAAAAAAAAGGGTCACCTAAGAAACTCTAAACTGATCTGAATTTGAATTAATATTTTTCTTTCTTTCTTTTTTCTTTCTTACTTTTTTCTTTCTTATTTTTTTCTTTCTTTCTTTCTAACTTAATGTGCAATTCCTGTGTTTAGTTATTAAAGAAACAAAATGTTAAATTCCCATAAATCTAAATATGAGGGGAAAAGTTATCATAATACTTCATCTTCCAGACCGAGAAATATAACTATGCTAGCACTATTCTGTGGGCTTGGCTTGTTTGCAACAGCAAAACAAATTCCACATGTCCTTTCTGCTCCATGCTCTGTACAAATATTTCTGGATTTCCTTATGAGCTGCTGAACTGGCACAGATGCCTGGGTATTCAGAATGTTTTTTGCTTTCTTCATTGAGACTCATGGATTTAAATCCCCAGGACTGGCTTGAATATTGTGGATTTGTTCTCTAGATCACTGTCTAGCACATTGAGAAGAGGTGAAATGGCACTGACGTCTGGGAAAGTCATAGTGTTCATGTTCCCCTTTGGGCAGCAAACGCTCAAGGTTGTGTGCACATCACAGTGATATAGTAATTAAGTTCAGAGTATTTTTTAAAGCAGAAGAAGAACTAGAGAAATATAAATAAAACCTTTGGTACTTTTGCAGAGAAAATATTATAAACAAGTAGGTTTATAGCATCATGGTAGAAATCATACCTACACAGAACTTCCAAATTATTTTTCCTTTGCAAAAATATATAGCAAAAAAGGAATAGGGTTCAAACTCATACTTTATTAAAACAATTAGGCACTATCCATTAGAGCCCATAGCCCATGAGAGCAATTTTACTTCAGAATATGTTTTGCTGCTGATAATAAAAATGTCAACAGTATTAAAAGAGTAATTCTTAAACAAACTTTCAGTGACTATTATTAATTTTTTAAAGGTCAAAAGATGTTTCTTTCTCTTGTTAGCTAACCTCAGTACCCAAATATCTATCAAATTCTAAAAAGATTGGTGGCAGATTACTTTTATTCTCCACCTGCCAATTAAATAAATATACGTTTTCTGGGTGGTATAATTTCTCTGGTCATAGGTTATCATACCTGAGGAAACAACACATCTATGGTGTTTTCAACAGAACATCAATTTGTGCCCTATTTGTAGAAGAGTGAAAATGAAGAACTACAAAGCAGGTGAGATGGGTCCTTGAGACATAAGGAGATTGAGTATTTTACTCAATTTGCTCAGACAAGCCTCAGTTTTCTTAAGTGAAAGGTAGAATTGGTACTTAGTGCTCAGCAGGTTAAAAGATTGCAATGCTGAAAGGAAAATGCTTAAATTTGTATTTTGTTAGCACATATATTTTTCAGATAGTGAGAAAATGTGTAGAAACCTCTGTGGCCCAGAGGTTCTCTACATGTATTTTATCACATTTAATATTCTCAGCAAGAATTAACTTTCTCAACAAGGAGATGTATGTTATTGTCCCCATCATATAGACGTGGAAACTGAGTCACAAATTGTTAAGTCATTCCTGAATAATATAAGAGTTCAAACCTAGCTCTTTCTAGTTCCAAAAACAGTATCTTTCTGACATGTTACAGTCTTCCAGGGAGCATAAATAGTAGTGAAAAGTGAATACTTACACTAATAATCTGGCTAGAATGTTCTCTCTGAAGCCAAGCTCTGCATTAAGTTGGACTAGGTTGACCAAACATAAATATTTTGGTGTCATGTACATAGATCCTAAAGCAAACATTAATGACAGAAATAGTAGATGAGTTTTCCATGGTTTAAGCATTTTGTTTTTTGAAAAGGAACACATGAAAAAAATAAATACATTGTTTAACTTGGCCAGAATCAGTGAGCAAGCCATTAGTACAGTGGTATTGAAATCTCAATTTTTAACTCTAAAGTTTTTAGTTTAAAAACTTGGCTTATTTTTGTTTTTTGTTTTTGTTTTTTGGTATCATCAAAAATAATATTTAAATAATTGTTAGAGTTCTACAATGTGACTTGTGAAGTATCTTTCTCTACTTGGTAATATGGCAGGGCATAACCAAATTTATGCCAAACTGTTTTTGACACTAAAAAGAGCTAGGTTTGAATTCTTATTTAAACGATTTGTGACTTAAACAATTTGTGACTCAGTTTCCTCATCCATAAGATGGGGACAATAACATACATCTGATATTTTAGGAAGACAAAGAAGTTAGTCATAGAGAAAAATCTTAAACATTATTTTAATATATATGCTTTTTCTGTATAATATTAAATCCACAGTCATACTGTATATCTCTAATAATGACACAAATTGTTCAACTTACTCAACTTCTGAATTTTTTGTTGACCATTTGACTTTTACTAGCTTCACATCAGGACAGGAAGAGAAATATGCCCTTCCTTGGGAAACTCCTGCAATGTTATGAAAACATGAATATGGCAGAGGTTGTAAGTTAACTTTGAAAGTATGCTGATAAACTTTGAATTATTTATCTGTGAAATTTAAAACATGTGTGGGTAGCTGCTTGTTGGAAAACTGCTCTAAATCTTTAGTCCAGTATCACTGAGCATTGCCCTCGGTGATTCGGAGAAATTAAAAGGTAAGATTTCTGCTTACTGGAAATAAGTCATGAACTGGCTTTGCATGTCTCTATTTTGGTCTGGCATACACATTTACTGGCAGGTCTAATAGTAACCTCTAAAGAAATTCAGATTAAGGAAATAATGTGATATTATTATTTCCATTCCAGAAACTGGTCTAAATGGCATGATAATGATAACTTGTTGAAGCCATTAGAGTGTGTGCGTGTGTGTGTGTGTGCACATGAGTACAGATACATTATTTATAGGTATATGATACATCAGCATATATTTCAAGGATACACATGTATTTCCAAATACTATGACCTATAGATTACATCTATGTAGGGAGAAAACAAAAAACAACAACCTTTTGAAAATTTGGACAAATTAGTAACTAGATACAGTTTAAAATTTTTTTAAAAAGTTATTTTACTTGTTTCAGTTTTGATATTGGGGTTAAACAGTTCTATACTCAGACAGAATCATGAACACAGTTACAGTCAGAGAACTTCCTGCTGCTTCCTTGGTCCCTGTCATAGCAATTGGACTATAAGAAGAGTCAAGTGTGGAGAGTCTCTTAACATATAAAATATCATTTGCCTGGCTTCTTAGGCCTATTTGGTGTAAACTAAAATTCTGCCCATCATCGCTTCCCTCAACAAAATAAAAATGTCTAGAAAGGGCCAAACTCATAGATCTCTAAATTTCTAAAGTGTTAGCATCCTTTTGTTGTGTTTCCTGCAAAAGCTTACATTTACACTTATGAACTTCAGTTTCTCTGAGCTCTTGGACTTTTAGAACTGAACAGGCTTGGGCAGGAATAATCAACAAGCCATGTCAGAGAGGAAAAGACCAGGACAAGATGAGAAGGCTCAAGGCCATTTCTTTACATGCTCACATCCCAACCATTGTCCTCTGTGGTCTTTCATATGTGTTTCAACCATGTGAAGACAGCTGATAAATTCTAACAGAGTTCCCAGTTGGATAATTTGTTCCAGAGAAAATCCAAGTTGTTTAAAACATCCCATAGAAGTCCATCCACAGTCAAATTTCATGAATTTTATTATAGATTTCTAAGTGTCTTCTCTGAACAAACAATATGATATGATTCACTTGTCAAAATGAGTTTTCAGGTGTGAGAAAGTTAGTAAAATTGGAAGTGGAAAGAAGTGGAAAGTGGAAGTGGAAGTGGAAAGAAGTTCTAGACTGAAGATTTAATTTTATGTGTACCACAAAATCAAGGTCTTAGATTTTCTAAGTGTCATTCCTAAATTTCTGAGTATGTCACATGTTGGAATTCTGTTGCCCATATGGGAATAACAGTGATGATTTTTGAGCACCTACTATGCAGCTTGTATTATGATCATGCATATTACTAGCAAGGTGATTTTATAATTTTACAAATGGGAAAATAGTGAGACTAATTTAGCTGGCTGCCCCCAAAGCTCATGAGAAGAGAATGGGTTAACTCAGCTTACCTGACCCTGCGGCCTATGCCTTTCCCAAGACAGCAGGTACCCCTTTTGATACTAGAGTATCAGGCCAATGCAGGACTCAAAATAGATTCCTTCTGCTTTAGAAAAGATTATCTGAAGAAGTGTCTACTGACACAGGAATGAGATTCTCGAGGTCACATAGCTAAACATAAATATATCATTTCCTATTCCTCTGTCCAGCCACCTCTTTGAATTTTAATTCAAGTTCAGAATCAAGATCACTTTAGTCTTTAAATTTTCTCATCTCTAAGAGCTCCTATATCCTGTGATAAACAGTCTAGACATCCATTGTATACCAAAGATTGTATTGTAGTATTTTGTTGTTTCATTTAAGGAGTGATTGTCTTTAAAATTAGGACGCCTTTACTAAATGTCCTTTACATATCCCACTCCACCCCAGCTCCCACAGTCTATATAATATGTATACAATAAATGTAATAAATATTATTTATGTAACATGCAATATAGGTATTTATGATAATTTTATATAATTTTTATTACTGTTTGAAAAGGAATAACTTTAGGAAAAATAATTTCTTATCATAGCTGTTCTGCTAATATCTAGTGAGGTGCTGGATGTGTCATATACATTTTTAAGGCCTCAGTTTTCTTGTCAGTGGAATGGAAATTCTACTATCTGTCTCATCTTCATTCCCAGTATTAGCATTATCAGCCCATTGATTCTTTCCCACTTGATAATCTCCCATTTGATTCTTTTTATAAACAGAAGGGGAAAAAAATCCAATGCTTTCCAGAATGTTCATCATATGTTAGCATAATCCCCATGATCATGTTCATTAAATTCAGGGTGCTGTGTGGGTGCCTGACCATGGAAAAGTCAGTTGACCATTGCTTCCATTTCCACCTAGGTAAAGTGGGAATAACAACATCTTTTGTTTGTAGTTTAGGAATTAAATGAAATAGGTAACTTAAAAACAACTGCCCCAAACCTTAAAATTTGCTTACTTCTTAGTTCTTTTAAATGGTAGAATCAGTGAAGAAATTTAAGACTTTGTCCTTCTGTATCCAAGCATGTTAGTTTCCTTCTGATTCTTCTCATGGCTATAATCATTTATATGGTTGCTCCTTAACTTTCCCATGACTTAGCTATTTTTCAACTAACTTTGATACATGTAAAGATTTCTTATATTTTAGCTATTTATTGTTTTACATATGTTAGTCTTCTTTCTAGATCATTAATCCACATGAAATAATACTCATCTAAGTGTCTCTATGCTATCTTCCCTTAGGTTTCTTGGTGGTTATTGTTCTTGTTTGCAAATCCTTCAGAAAGGTTGTTTTTCAAGATTCCGTATCCTTAGAAACAGTATATAAATTTTATTTTTAATTTGGAAGAATCTCACTACGCATATCTTATGTGTCTGTAAATATCGGCTTTATTCTCTTTCCATTTATTTCTAATTTTGTAACAAAACACTTGGCAAACAATTTGATCAGTGTGTGGTTTACTACCGATAAATAATTCAGTACAGAATTCAACACCATTCTGTGATTTTTCTTTTGCACTTAAAGTGAGAACTCTGCTACATGCTTTCAAAGAGAATCTTCTAATCTAGTTCATTATTATGTGCAATGTTCACAGAATAATAGGTTGACATTCTCATCTCTCTCTAGTGGAACATTAAGAGTTAAAGCCAACCAAGTTGCTTTCTTCATCAGTACCTTTACTGCACACTCACACATTAAGAAATGTTTTGTCCTTTGCTTTCCCTATTCTCATGCTTCTTCAGTCATTGACCTTTCCTCCATATACCCACCTCTATAACTAGCCCTCCAGCCTCCCAAATAATTAAGTACAAATATTTAGTATTATCTATTTCCCTGAAGTGAATTGACTACTTTTTTCCTTCAGGCAATAAAGCAAAATGATAATTGAGATTTTCCATAACATGTGATTGAGAAGTGATAACAGTCATAGATATTTGCATCATTTTTTGTATCTAAAATGTCAACAGATCATATTTATGTACTTTATTTCCATTTTCATCAGAATATTTGGTATTGAATAATTGTAGTCCAAATCCTGTTTTTCCTTATTCTTTCTTTCCTTCCTTTTTTCCTCTCTTTATTTTTTTACTTCTTATTCTTCCTTTCTTTCTTTTTCTCTTCTCTATCTCTCTCTTCTTTCTTTCTCTCTCTTCTTTTAGTAATTTTATTACTTTTTCTTCTTTGTTTCTTGTGAGGGTGTGTGTGTTGTGTGTGCATGAACATGTCTGCATTTTGATCACGGCAACATAAACACAGATTCTCTAGGTTCACTAAGTTAAAATAGATTAAGCATAAAGTAATGAACTGATGCCCATTCCTGAATCTTTTTGTTGTGCACTATATACTACTTAAAACATTTTTCTATCTGTATTATTACCAAATGTCTTGAGTTGAAGTGCTGATCCTTCATACTACATTTACAAAAGAATAGACAGGCAGGTACTGGGGTCGGATTAGAATGTATTATATGTAAAGGGATTAAACATTTTTCAAAGGGCCAAAAACTCATATAATCTCTCCTGAACTATAGTTGGAGATTTCTTTTTTCCAAATTAACTCTCATTTTAAAAACCTCTCAAGGAAATTCCAAAGTACCCACTTATCCTCTAATCTTTCTGGAAGAAGATTAAAAGTCTGAGGAAGTAAATGAAATTTCATCAGCTCCATAAAAGAACATAGCTTGAATTTTGTTCTCACAGCATAATAACACAAAAACAAGGGTTATCGTTTAATCTCACAAGCTTTCTTTAAAGAAGCATCCTAAAAACTTTCCACTTTCACTAAAGCTTTATAAAAGGGGTTTCAACCTGCAGGACCTCCTCACTTCTGTTATAAATCGCCTAGTGCTGGACATTGTCTGAGCCTAAAAGAACACTTTAAGCAGCAAAGCCAGACATTTCTTACACGATTTCCTGAAAACTCAGACTTCACTAAGGTTTGGCTCTCCTTCCTTTCAGCCTGGTGAATTCCAAAAACTTTTAGATTTATATCTCTCATTGAAGACAAAGTAGCAGCATATCAGATTTTTCTTCTCTAGAGAAGAAAAGTTTCTAATTAGGGGCTTTGCAACTATAAACCACTTGGAAAAATATTTAGGCCAACTCCTACATTTGACATTTTTCCTTCAGCTGATATCAGGCTTCCTCACTTTAGGTGAATAAACACTATTTCTGTTCATGAGTGAAGGCTCTGCTCCAAGGCCTGGGACTCCAACTCCCCTCACTATAAAAATGTGACCCCAGTCATACTCTTCCCAGGAATGCTTTGCTATCTTGACCAAATTTTCTCATATGTGTTAGGATCGTCAATAGAGACATATATCTCAATTCTGGCTCTCTACATTTATCTGTCTTATCTAGAAATATGAAAAAGACTAATAGTTTATCCTAATCTGTGGTTTAATATTTTTCTTAAAAAAAAGCCAATGGTATGTATAGATGGAGAAAAGGTTTTATAGGTTTAGAGAGGAGATGATAATAATAGCTGACATTTATTGATCACTTGCCTTGTGCCAGCCACTGTACTGTGTGGTATAGCAATCTATCTTTAATTTGAATCCACCCAACAGACCTCTGAATTAGATGTCATCCTTCTCATTTTCTAGAGGGGAAAGCTTAGATTTAGAGAGTTTAGGGAATTACCCCGAAGTTTTCCAGCAAAACAAAAGTAGAATTAGAATTCAAATGCAAATTGGTTTGGTCAGAAGCTTTGACCTTAAATATTATATCATATTCCCTTCCAATGATTGAATTGTAAATGTACTTGCTTTGCAATATCTAAGATTATGTGCACTCAACATTAGTCAACCTAAAAGAAAAAGAAAAGATAAAAGAAAGGAAAAGAACACTAATTTTGATAAATATTGCCCTTACTGATGTTGAACCCATTTAAAAGGACAAAAGTAGTGGTTGAAGGAAAATAATAAGTGGACTTTAACTTGGGAATGTTTTATTGAATTCCACGGAGAATCACTGACTCTAGTCCATAATAAAAAAGATATAAGACTTTTACTTTATATGGTAAGACAATATGAGTACACAAAATATTTCAAATTATTTTAAGAATATCTGACACAAATATGTAAGGCTTACAATTATCTCATTGTTTTCTGCCAGATGCATGGGGAAACATACAGTGGGAAACTATCTCCTCCCCTATATGAAAATATAAAAAAGTTTCAAGATAGAAAGGAGAAGAATCTATTTTTAAAAAGTGATCTTCAAATGAACCACTTATATGAAACCAACATTACATTGTTTAGAAGCATAAAAGTTCAAAAGAATAATTTCTGAATCACACAATTTTTCTGGGGGGTAAGGAATTTCCACTTTCCTCTCTTAAATAGAACAGAATACCCAAGAAACGTTCTTAGTTTTTTTCTCTTTAGAAGTTTCATCTCTGTTTTGAACTTTTCTATTCCTTTTTGTGAAAACTTCAAGATCCATTAAAAAGCATCTGATATTATAAGCACTTAGTGGCTATAAAAAGTGAAATTATCTCCATCCATCAACTCAGTATACAAAACAATAGCACCCTTTAGAAGATGGTCCAAAAAGAACAAATAAAGGTAAATCTACTACAGAGATGGAATCCAAGTAACCAAAGTCACAACTGACTGACTGATGTCCATTGTCGACTCCTTGTTAAGGTCACCAGAATAACCTATTGATCAAGCAGATCTGAATCAAGCAGAGCTGAATTTATTACTTACTAAAGTAAGAGAAAGCACAAAAGTAAAGTTTACCTAAAGTAAGGGAAAGATAAGGGAGCCTTAGTAGCATCTCAGGAGAGAGGAAGTCAGGGAAAACATTTATAGGTTTCTAGGGTCTGTGCTCTAGTAGTTTAAGGCAAGGTTCTCAATTAAGGAATCTCTCTAGGATTGACCAGTATTCTTGATAAAAGTATAGACCTGATGGATACAACAAGGTTAAGGTTGAAGAGTGAATCATAAATAATTATTTACCTCATTGAGCATCTTTTTTCTTTAGAAGAGGATTGTTTATCTGAATGAACAAGAGGTTGTCCTGAAAAGGAGGCCAGTTGAATAAAGTATCATTCAGATACAATTATTTTCAGGAAGTTCTTAAAGCAACCAATGAAATTATTGTTTCGAGAAGTATTTTGTCATCTTTTTGGGTAAAACTTCAGGAACATATGGTAAAGTCATGTGTCATAAGTGGCCTATCTTAGTCAATTCTGATTGCTGTAACAAAAATATCATAGACTGGGTGACTTAAACAGAAATTCCTTTCTTATGGTTCTGGAGGTTAAGTCCAAGATCAAGGTGCTAGCCAGTTTGGTTTCTGGTGAGAGCCCTCCTCCTGGTTTGTAGAGAGAAACCTTCTTTCTTTATCCTCACGTGGTGCAGAGAGAGATCATCTCTTTCCTGCCTCTTCTTATAAGGGCATTAATCCCATTCCTGAAGGCTCCACCCCCTGACCTCCCAAAGGCCTACCTTCAAACACCATGACATTGAGGATTAGAGTTTCAACACATGAAATTTTGGGAGACACAAATATTCAGCCCATAGCATGGTCTTATTTCTTAGTCTGAGAGCTAAGTTATAGGACTGCAAGCAGCCTTGGTTCTCAACCTAGTATCTCATAACAACTCTAAATATTTTAACATTTTAAACACTTTCAAGATTAAAGCTAGACCTCCCCACCAAAAGTAAAGAGAATCTATAAAAAATTCTGATAAGAACAACAAATATTTGGTGACTTTAACTATTATTTACAAAAAATAATAGGACAAGTATTATTAGAATCTTCATTTAAAAAAATGGAAGATCTGAATCTCAGAACAGTTAAATAATGTGCCCAGAGTCACCAGCAAGAAAGCTTCAGAACCAGAATTATATCTAGAATTCCTGGCTCCTGACTCCAGTCCGCATACGCACCTATACACTAAAAATAACACGCAACTCAAAAGATAAATGAGACATGGATTTGAGAAAAGAATAAGGGTGCAATGTGTTGATTTAATAACAGCAAGGGATTTTTTTAAATAGCTTATATAAATAAGCCCTATTATGATTTATCTGATGCAAATATATTCCCACAATTCTTTTGTCAATAGGTTTCAAATTTAGCTCTTTATTATTCTTAAATACCTACATATTAAAGACAATTGATCAATAACTAGTTGTGTTAAAAATAGATAACTTGGGCCTCCTTGGTGGCGCAGTGGTTGAGAGCCCGCCTGCCGATGCAGGGGACACGGGTTCGCGCCCCGGTCCGGGAGGATCCCACATGCCGCGGAGCGGCTGGGCCCGTGAGCGATGGCCGCTGGGCCTGCGTGTCCGGAGCCTGTGCTCTGCAACGGGAGAGGCCACAGCGGTGAGAGGCCCGCGTACCGCAGAAAAAAAAAAGGAGAGGCCACAGCGGGGAGAGGCCCGCGTACCGCAAAAAAAAAAAAAAAAAAAAAAAAGATAATTTAAGGCATTGTCAGCAATACCAAACTTAAATCAATTTTCACTTCTCTGGCAATATGGCTGTCAAATTCGTTGTCTCAGAGGTATTTGGTTTCAGTGAAAGACCCCAGGGTCTGCCTACCTCACTTGTTCTTAATTTTTCTATAGTGATGATGAGGATGAGGGAGAGCAGGTGTGTGTGACAATCACAACTCTTTGTCATACATACTTTATAAAAGATAAAATGAAGATTGGCAATTGCCTATCAGGACCAATCTAAAACATAAAGAATATTTATTAATACCGAAGAGTCCTTTGCAAGAAGTGTGGGGATTTTAACTATGTGCATATCAGAATTTGCATATAACTATTTGCTGAATTTAATCAAAGGACAGTGAGTAAGAGATTTTGTTATACATGGGTATCTTGCAAGTTTTAATTTCATAATTCAGGAGACTACTAGTAAAGTTTTTTGCTTTTTTAAAATAAATTTATTTATTTTATTTATTTATTTTTGGCTGCGTTCGGTCTTCATTGTTGCATGCAGGCTTTTCTCTAGTTGCGTTGAGCGGGGATTACTCTTCGTTGCGGTGTGCGGGCTTCTCATGGCAGTGGCTTCTCTTGTTGCGGAGCACGGGCTCTAGGCGTGCGGGCTTCAGTAGTTGTGGCTCACAGGCTTAGTTGCTCGTCGGCATGTGAGATCTTCCCAGCCCAGGGCTCGAACCCGTGTCCCGTGCATCAGCAGGCAGATTCTTAACCACTGCGCCAGCAGGGAAGCCCTACTAGTAAGGTATTTTTAAACACACATAAAGTAAATATATTTATTCTTTGTGTCATTTTCTCATGAGATATGAAAAAATGGCTTTTTAACTATTTTACCAGTTAAGTTCATCCAGCCAAACTCAGCTCACAGTTTCAGAAGCATGGTTGGAAAGGTGTCACCAAAAGAAAAATAGTGATAAGGAGAAGAATGAAAATTTCGGGATTGTGGGGGAATTGAATATGAAATGTTGACATCTGGTAGGCAAGATGAAGACATTTGGACTTCATGGAGAATTTTAAAGAAAATAGAAAGGGAAAGAGAAATGGAAAAGTAATATTTATGTTTTTCTAGGTAATATATGTTAACACAACCCTTGACTTTATCACTCTAATAATTATAAGTTAAAAAAAAATAGAGAAAGCACATCCACTCAAACCTAAGTTACTTGTGGAAAGCAGAAAATTCAACCAGTCTGTGTCAATTAGATTCTGATACGTGATTCATTCTCCTCCAAACTGTTATTTATCATCCTTAGTGTGCAGACGCTACTAACCTATAAAACTAATAATGATATAAGAACAGCACAAAACACTGGATTAACACGACTGACTGAATTTTGACTGATAATTTCAATCAAAAAACTGATTAGTATCCTCAAATCAATAAACCAGTATAATTTGTACTCTTTTTATACCTTATATAAGTGTAATTGACTCAAACTCTTTTGTTTGAAAGCAAAAATTATACAGATGACCACTACTATAAATTGGATTTAATGAATATCTCTGACTGTTTCTATTAATAAATGAAGAGGTAAGTTTAAACATCAAGCTGGTAACATTCATGAGATATGTTTAAAATCATATATTGTAAATAATTATGGATTCTGTTCTTGCTCTACTAAAATATAAAAATTACTAAAGGAAGTGGAAATTTGAAACCTTACTTGCCATTCTTGCTCAGAGATGACACACATTTGGAGCACTATTTTTTTTTCAAAAAATTAGTGTACATTTATTTGTAGTAACTAAAAACAGTATAGTTGCTGAAAAGCACACAATATTACGGCATAGTATGAAAGGTTTACTCAGACTTATGTAAGTACTGAAGATAACGATGGGGCATGCCATTTCTTGCTTTAGGAACGTATTGAAACTAGACTCCAACTCATTAGCCTGAAAATAAATGAGTCCACGAGGTTGTGTTATCAACCAGCCTATATCAGCCAAAATCGGCAAAAAAATTAAAAAATGCACAGCTTGTGATGAATGAATGTGCTCTAGTGTAGCTTGTAGGAGATTAAGATGATAATATAAAGAAATGAATATGTTAAGTTCATGTTTTTCAATAACTATATCATCCCAAGGGAAAAAGGAAGTCCAGGATAAACTCTTTGTCTTCCCTTCTCCCTTTCCCTCCCTTTTCAATCAGTACTCTAAATTTTCCAGCCATCGCAGGCCAATCAGGATCAATAAAACTCAATTCTGGGGCTTTCTTGATCTACTGAAGGAGACAGCATTCTCTTTCCTGCTATGAATGAAGGAGTGTATTGTCCTGGGTTTGGTTGATGTCAGTGGGGCCACAAGGGAGGATGCTTGAGCAGGGAGCCAGCACAGAGGAAGCCACGTCAAAAGCAAAGAAAGAACCTAGGTCCAGTTCACACCTTTTAAGCCCTGGATTAAGGCTAACTTCAAGCTAGGAGTAACTCTGGAATGTTCATTTGCATGGGATAATACCTATTTTTTTTATTTTTGTTAATTAAAATTTTCTTTATTATTTTAATGAAGCTCACAGAAAAAAATGAATCATAAAAGTTAGATGTTTAAAGTTAGAATGTGATTAACTTTCTTCTCTATGTGTGTTATGGACTGAATGTGTCATCCCAAAATCCATGTGTTGAAATTCTAATCCTCAGTGTGATAGTATTAGGAGGTGGGGCCTTTGGCAGGTGATTAGGTTATGAGGATGGAGCCCTTATGAATGGATTAGTATCCTTACAAAAGAGACTCCTGAGAGCTCCGGTGCCCCTTCTGCCATGTGAGAACACAGTAAGAAGAGAGGCCATTTATAAACCAGAAACTAGATTCTCACCTGGCACCTTGATTTTTGCCTTCCCAGCCTCCAGTACTGTGAGAAATAAATTTCTATTGTTAATCCACCCAGTGTATGGTATTTTTAGTATAGCAACTGGACTGCACTAAGACAATGTATTTAATTCCTATTCTTCTCAAGTTATTCTGTATAACATTATACAGAATATAATTCTGTAGCATTATACAAGTTTAGAGACTGGCCAGTCCAGCCTCACAAAATAGATGATTTATTAGAAAACAAAGGAAGCAAGAGTTGGCCATGATATCTGGGAAAGACTGTTTCAGGCAGAAGGAACAGCCTAGGCAATGGGTTTCTGGTGGTGTGTTTCCTCAATTGCTGTGAAATTAGAGGAGCCCAGAGTTGCTGCAATGGAGGAGAGAAAAGAAGAAGTGATGTTAGAGAGGTCCCAGGAGACCCAGTGACATAGCAATAATCAACATTCAGGTAAAGTCCACTCCTTAAACAAGATTATTAAACAATGGAGGCCTTATGGGTCAAAATAAGATTGGTCAAGAAAATACAGATGATTGTGAATCAGATTCTAGGGGAGAAAACAAGGGCACAGGCCGCAGTAAACTAGAACTGACATCAAGAATTCAATTCAGCTAAAGAATGTTATAGAAAATTAACTACAATGTACAAGGTACTTTGCCAGGGTTAGGTCCTCAAGTCATTATTTCAAGGGTGATTTTAGTTTTGCAAAGTAAGGACAAGCATTTAGGTATGTTAAGACAAAACATAAGTCAGATCAGAAATGGTGAAATTTTGCAAACACAGATTGGAGAAAAGATAATAATTGAGGTCATCAAAAATTTGGTTGCTAAGTATATTCTACCTACACCTGGCATGAAGTATTAACTCGTATGTTATTTCTTCCCATTTCTTTATATGATATTGATGGTAGAATTCGGAGGAAAGATATATAAATGTACCTTCATGTTTTTCAGATCATGATCAGTGTTGACATTACATGAAATGAATGTGTTCCCTGAGATCACTCAGTATCTTGGCAGAATCAGAAGCAGAATGCATTGATTTGACAGGAAGGAAAATGAAAAGAGCATCTGTAGAACTTCAATATCTTTGAATTTGGCAGTCTCTCCAATATTTATCTCTTTCTTGACATAGTCTTTTCAGATGAGCCACTGAAAGGCATTAATGGAGACACTGGGAAATAGGAAAAAACCCATAAAGGAATCAACCGTAAAATTTCCAAAACAGGGAGGTAGAGAAAATGATGCTATGTCTTATAAAGTGGCATCAATTATTTGTCAGATAAAACTAACCAAATAAACTGATTAATTGCAAGAAGCAGTTACTACTGTGTATGAGTAATACCTATGATAGGATGTGAAATGGATAATAAAAACATTCTATATATAACCAGTCTTAAACTTGGGGAAGGTGAAGAGGACCCACTATATAGAGACATAGGAATATATAAAGAGTGAAGCAATTTGAATTGTGTCAATTAGTAATGTGAGATTTTTTAAATTACTAGCAGACATGAAATTGTCCAGTCCTATTATGAATTATCTCACTTATGCATATGGTAACATTGGCCTTTCAACACCTTTAGAGGAAGACACAACTTGATTTTACTAATGAAATTAGGCAGAAGTGGTATGTCATGTTTCTTTAAGAATTTTAATGTGGCTTTTATGATATAGTGTAATATGCCATGTTTCCCTTTCTCTCTTTATTTTTCCACAGGTACCACCAGCATTTGGAATGTGGTCCCTCTGTCAGCCTCTCTTCCAGAATGATGATCACATGGAGAAGAACAAGAGCCTACCTGTAATGGAAAAATAAGAGGAAGAAAAACACATCTTGGCTATTTTAGGCCACTGATACTCTAGGGGTATGTGTTATTGAAACATAACCTTGTCTTACCCTGACATAGAAAACAATGTACTCGATGCACTTATCATAATCTAATTATCTCCTTGTAGTACAACAATTGTGTAAAACATAAGAGGAAGAAGAGCATCTAAAAATAAAAATAAATAAATCTGTCCCCTAAGATGACCATTCTTTGATTTAATAAATACTTTCACCTGGGCTAGTATATGTCACACACACACACACACATACACACACAAACACACAAACACAGACACACACAGAGTAACAATGAAAAGAGAAATACTGACAAAATGAAAGGGCATGAGTAATGCTTGTTATCAAAGAAAGGAATTAAATTTAGTGTCAGGAATATTAGAATTGCCACCGAATGCAGTCCAAAGTTTTATATATTAAAAATAAAATCTAAAAAGAAAGGAAGAGGGAAAGAAAGAAAAAAAGATCCCCTGAACAAATGTTTCTGTCTACTTCTTGTTTTGTGTACTAGTTCTCTCAAATATTAAGGTTACTGCTTTCTTTCTCCAATATTTACGGAAAATTCATACAGTTCTAGCTGCAAAGCTGTAAAAATTTGAAAACATAATATAAAACTTCCCAGATCTCTGTATTACTAAGACACAAACACACAGAGCTAAACTTGTTAGACTAGTAAGTTTTGTAGTGCTGAGAGTTAGAACATATCTGCATTGGTCTAATGAAAGATAAATAAAACAGATGCATTAAATAATTTTCCAAACATTAGGAATAAAATAAGGTACTGACATTTCCAGAGCAGACCAAACAAAACTTCAGTCCTAATGTTTAGAGGCATCCATCCTAGCAGTTGTCCTTTGGAACTCGTGAAAATATATTTTAACTGCTAACATGGAGAAAAATAGCTTTTTCCTCATAAAATATTTTAAGAGTTTCATTAGAGGAAAAGAGGTCAGGGGGAGGCTGTGATTGTCAGAGTCTTCTGTGGACTTCTTGCCCCAGGAGCTAAGAATTTTACTGCTGTGGACTGTTCATTGCACGTAACTCAACAATTCAATGATTAAAATATTTCCCTACTTCTCCAAATCCAACTTGGGAAATTTTAATCAAATTTCTTTGAAGAAGCTCATCCAGGAACAACTATAAATAGACATGAGAAATATAATACCTTCTCATCTTTTATTTATTTATTTTTTAAATTGGAGTATAATTGCTTTACAATGTTGTGCTAGTTTCTGCTGTACAATGAAGTGAATCATCTACATGTATACATGTATCCCCATATCCCCTCCCTCTTGGACCTCCCTCCCATCCGCCCCATCCCAACCATCTGTGTCATCACAGAGCACCGATGTGAGCTCCCTGTGTGCAGCAGGTTCCCACTAGCTATTTATTTTACACATGGTATTTTGCCAGAATGAGATAAGAATTCAATGATTTGATGAGTTAATGTCAAATAAAATGTTACCAACTTGAAACTTTAAACTCCTTAAGATCCATCACATTTTTCCCATGAGTTATAATTTTTAGAACTGGCCATGTTAGCAAGAAGATTAGAAGAAAAGTGTGTGCTTTATGTTTATATGATATCGGGAATTACTGTGTTCAGTTGTTGGAGGTAGAATTTTCTTTAAAAAATACATTAGAATTCGTAAATGATCATTAAAGAAATATTTCTCCCAGCATTTTTTTGTGCACTATATACAGTGAGGAAACTTATGTCTGATTATTTCATGTTAAGGGATACTGTTTACTCCTGAAAATACCTTAAGCACTGTCTCTCTGGCTTTTTTTGTTGTTCGTTTTTTTTTTAAAAAAATGGAATTTGCTTATTTATTCATATTGAGGTACAATATACATATTTCTGTAGGCATAATAATGTTCCCCCAAAATGTCCACTTTTTAACTTCCAGAATCTGTGAATATACTACCTTAACATAGCAAAAGGAAATTTGTGGTTGTGATTAAATTAAAGATCTTGAGATGGGAAGATTTGCCTGAATTACCCGGATGGAGGTAATATAGCCACAAAGGTCCTTATAAGAGAGAGGCAGAGGGTCAGAGACAGAGAGAAATGCAAAAAAGGAAGCAGGGGTCAGAGTGATGTAACTATGAGCCAAGGAATATGCACAGCCTCTAGAAGCTGAAGAAATCAAGGGACAGATTCTTCCCTAGAGCCTCCAGAAGGAATAGTCATTGATGTTAGCCTCACAAGAAGCATTTCAGAATTCAGAACTTCAGAATTTAATAAACTTGTACTGTTTTGAGACCCTAAATTTGTAGTAATTTTTAACAACAGCTATAGGAAACTGATACACATACAGTAACATGTACAAACCTTAACCTCATAGTTTAATAAATGTGTGTGTGTGACTTGTGTGTCTGTGTATATGTACACTCTTCCATGTAACTCCTACCCTGATGCAGAGATAGAATATTTCCAGTACCCCCAAATAAAAAGTACTTTAAATATGATTAAATAAGAAAGGGAGTATCAAAATATTGTCAGATAACAGAGCAGTATCATGAACCACCAGGCAAAGATGCAAAAAAAAATATCTGAAATGGAAAATTTAATGACTATTATAGAAACAATGGATAGAATAAGAAATAGACTTAGTTGAAGAAAGAATTAGAAAAGATGAATTTGGAAAAAAATAGTTTGGAATGTAGTAAGAAAACATATAGAAAATATGAAAATTTAAAGAACAAGAAAGGTAGAGTGAGTACATATAAGCTATATAGAGTTCCAGAAGGAGAAATAGAGAATGAGGGAAAAAAAGAAGTATTTGAAAAGACAATAGTTGGTAATTTTGCAGAACCAGTGCAAGTTATACGTTTTCATATTCAGGAATGCAGTTAAATTTAAGCTGTACAGATAAACATAAATTCTCACCTAAACTTATATTAATGAATTGACAGAACTCCAAAGAAAAAGAGCAGAACTTAAATAAAGTAGACCCAAAAGGAAGATGATCTGTAAAAGAATGACAGACTGACAACTTGTTTTTATAAAAGCAAAAATTGAAACCAAAGGACAGTGGATCCATATCTTTAAAATATGAGGAGAAAATATCAATATTACTATCAACCTGTACCAAAAAAAATCTCACCCCTCAAACCTCAAATCTCACCCCTCAAATCTCACCCCTTTCTTTGCCTCAGAACACTTCTGTACTGTATTTTCCTATCTCCCTTGCAGTTAGGTGATACAGTCTGAGTAGTTCTGGCCCATGGAATGTTGGACAAAATGAGGTGTCCCTCCACTAGACAAAGCCTTCTGAGAGGTATATCTCTGTGCTCTCTTTTCCTTTCCACCAGCTTCTTGCAGATGTCAAGACCCTATGGGACGTAACAGCCAAAAGATTAAATGAGTCTCAGTTGCTGAATATACATTTAGAGATCTACCTGCCAATAAGGGATACACATTTTGGACTTTTAGGTAAATTCTGATAGATTTTAATGAAACAATCAAACCTAGATTTGTCTAGCCAAGTGAATCTCTTTTTCAAGTAAACAATAAACAATTGACAACTACAAAAGACAATATGAAATAATGTTTATAATTATTACTTCAAAAAGACAATTAAAATATTGAAAAACTATTGAATGAGAGAACAATTAAGAATAAGAACTAACTTATTAGTTAGTTCTTTTGTTATCTTTTAAATTGTGTGGACTACACAATCAATATTGCTTTTTGTTTAACAAATATTACTAAAAACTTTCTATGTTCTAGACACTGTTTTAGGAATGAGGATATAGCATTTAATAATACAGGCAAAGTACTTACCTGCGTGGAGCTGATAGTCTGGTTGTAAGCTGACATTTCTAGAGCAATCACTAAAATAACAGAAATAGAATACACAGCTTCCTACTAATAGAGGACTAACAATATGGATTAAAGTAAAAACTTTCAGTCACTTCAATCTATACAAAATAAGACAAAAAGGGAGAAAAATAGGAAAAGCAGGGCAATTACAAAACAGTAACTATGATGGACAACATATTTCCAAAATATTAGTAACCATAAGAAATGTTAATGGGCTAAAATCTTCTATTAGAAAACAGAGTGTCAAAGTGAATAAAATAACACAAATTCAGGTATATGTTATTTTAAAAGGAAACATATAAACTATATGGACCAAAAGGCTGAAAATAAAATGATAGAAATACACACACACACGTGTGTGCATGCACATATGCCCATGTAAACATTAATATATACAAATAAAAAAGATAACAGAGCTATATCAATATCTGAAAAAATTGACTTTAGGACAAAAAACATTTTACAGGAAATAAAAGAAATCACTTTTTATATCTCTATGATTTTCCCAAAGGACCAAAATATGTTAGAAGGTAGTAAGAGAATTTACATATTTTTCTACAGACGTCCTACTGAAAATCGATATAGTATAATAGATTTGAAGGTTTACTGCCTCAAAGTGGTAGAGAAATTATGTTTATTTCATAAATGATAATTCATGTTAGTATGCTTGCTTCATAACAAGAACTCATACTATTATTTCACTGAAAAATCTATTTCCCACTTATACAGATATTTATTTTAAGATATTACAGTTAGACAGAGATAAGCTTGAATTTCGAATTCAACAGTTGAAGGACTGTGTCATGTCATTTAAGCATTCTAAGCCTCAGTGTCCTTATCTTTAAAATGGGAGTAACTGGAACAATATTTTAGTATTAAATAATATATAAAAACATAGTATAGTGCCTCACACAGCGGTATAAAAGAACATTAGCTAATTTTATTATTTTATTTGTGTACTTTTTTTATTTTGAGTGGTTGCGTTTCCTTTTTTTATTCAAAATTTATTTATTATTTATTTATTTTTGGCTGTGTTGGGTCTTCCTTGCTGTGCGCAGGCTTTCTTTTTAGTTGAGGCGAGTGGGGGCTACTCTTCGTTGTGGTGTGCAGGCCTCTCATTAAGGTGGCTCCTCTTGTTGCAGAGCATGGGCTCTAGGTGCGCGGGCTTCAGTAATTGTGGCACATGGGCTCAGTAGTTGTGGCTCGTGAGCTCTAGAGCGCAGGCTCAGTAGTTGTGGCGCACGGGCTTAGTTGCTCCGAGGCATGTAGAATCTTCCCAGACCAGGGCTCAAACCCATGTCGCCTACATTGGCAGGCGGATTCTTAACCACTGCGCCACCAGGGAAGCCCAAGTGGTTGCATTTCTTTTTTTTTTTAGAAACATGAAGCGCGAAGCTTCTTTTTTTTTTAATGGAAATACATTTCTTTTTATTTTTTTATTTATTTAACTTTACTTTTGGTTGTGTTGGGTCTTCGTTTCTGTGCGAGGGCTTTCTCTAGTTGTGGCAAGCAGGGGTCACTCTTCATCATTGTGCACAGGCCTCTCACTCTCGCGGCCTCTCTTGTTGCGGAGCACAAGCGCCAGACACGCAGGCTCAGTAGTTGTGGCTCACGGGCCTAGTTGCTCCGTGGCATGTGGGATCTTCCCAGACCAGGGCTCGAACCCGTGTCCCCTGCATTAGCAGGCAGATTCTCAACCACTGCGTCACCAGGGAAGCCCCGGTTGCATTTCTTAAAACAAAAATATCCAGATATTTTCAAAATAATTTATCCAGGGGAGTAAAGATTGGAAGCATCTAAATATTTAGTATTCTAAAGTAATGCTTTCTTTTTAAAGAAAAATCAAATTTTAAAAATATTATTATGAAAATGAAGAATAAAAACCTATACTTATTGTCCCAGCACATCTAGACCAACACGCTGATGATAATTTCCTTTATTCACCCACTCAACATAGATTGGTTACAATCGGGGCTCTGCCCTTAGGATACAAAGGTGATCAAGGTAAATTTACAAATGTCCTGCCTCAAAACAGTTTACATTCTGGTGGGGTGTTAGACAATATAGCAAATAAGTAAATATCTAAAAATTATTAAAGAGAAACATTCACATACCAATGTGTAGGCTTGCTCAGAAGACACTTCTTAAGAAACAAAAATATATAAAGACATCTATGTTTGACAATAGAATTACCATCCACTCATACATTTATTCTCTCTAAAAGCAGGGTCTAGATCAGGCTCACAGACTGTTGTATACCCAGCCTCTGGTATCGTCCCTGCCTCTTAGTACATAACCATGTTTGTTAGATATGTGAATAAATGAATACCCTTTATTTGTTGTTTTCAGTTATATCATTTCTTTTCATTATGCTCTCAATCCACACTGAAATATACCATGAAGTTTTATGTAATGCTTATATAGTGAACACTTTATGGGAAGTAAGTTACAGAATTATGAAAGGCCACCTAAATAGAAAGGGAATGGAGTTGACACTTTGTAATGCATCTAAACATGAGTGATAGCTCAAATTTAAGTACGTGTACTTGAACATAGACTTAAAATAGAAGAATGTAAAGATGTGACTAATTCAGAATTCACTTTTGACACATATGGGTGATATTGAGAACCCAAGGTTCCATACATACTGAATATATTGATCCTTCCTTTCTTTATATTCAGCTATATTCTGAATAGCTTAGTTAACACCCAGAAATTCTTACTGTACTCTGATATCATTTAACATATTGTGATAGATTTACTGCCATATTCTTTTTTTTTTTTTAACATCTTTATTGGAGTATAACTGTTTTACAATAGTGTGTTAGTTTCTCCTTTACAACAAAGTGAATCAGTTATACATATACATATGTTCCCATATCTCTTCCCTCTTGCGTCTCCCACCCTCCCTATCCCACCCCTCTCATGGTCACAAAGCACAGAGGTGATCTCCCTGTGCTATGCGGCAGCTTCCCACTAGCTATCTAATTTACATTTGGTAGTGCATATATGTCCCTGCCACTCTCTCACTTCGTCACAGCTTACCCTTCCCCCTCCCCACGTCCTCAAGTCCATGCTCTAGTAGGTCTGTGTTTTATTCCCATCCTACCACTAATCTCTTCATGACATTTTTTTTCTTAGATTACATATATATGTGTTAGCATACGGTATTTGTTTTCCTCCTTCTGACTTACTTCACTGTGTATGACAGACTCCAGATCTATCCACCTCATTACAAATAACTCAGTTTCATTTCTTTTTATGGCTGAGTAATATTCCATTGTATATATGTGCCACATCTTCTTTATCCATTCATCTGTTGATGGACAGTTAGGTTGCTTCCATGTCCTGGCTATTGTAAATAGAGCTGCAATGAACATTGGGGTGCATGTGTCTTTTTGAATTATGGTT
>NC_041224.1:163844523-163844720 GCF_002837175.3 Physeter macrocephalus
TGGCTGTGGGTTTGTCATATATGGCCTTCATTATGTTGAGGAAATTTCCCTCTATGCCTACTTTCTGCAGGGTTTTTATCAAAAATTGGTGTTGAATTTTGTCTAAAGCTTTCTCTGCATCTATTGAGATAATCATATGGTTTTTCTCCTTCAGTTTGTTGATATGGTGTATCACATTGATTGATTTGCATATATTG
>NC_041224.1:163845662-163904321 GCF_002837175.3 Physeter macrocephalus
AATGTGTATTCTGTTGTTTTTGGATGGAATGTCCTATAAATATCAATTAAGTCCATCTTGTTTAATGTATCATTTAAAATTTGTGTTTCCTTATTTATTTTCATTTTGGATGATCTGTCCATTGGTGAAAGTGGGGTTTTAAAGTCCCCTACTATGATTGTGTTACTGTCAATTTCCCCTTTTATGACTGTTAGTATGCCATATTCTTTAAATATGGGAATACTTACACGTTTGGGAACATTCTAGTTCTTTAGTAATGATAATATTTTTTGAATGTTTATTATGGCGCTACAACATGAAACTTCTCTACTGGTATAAAAGTTTTAGTAAGTTAAGTAGTTATCATAAGATTGAGTGAACCTGGCTCAATAGGAAATGTGATGTTAGGATTAAAATACAGCATTTTTTATTTCAGTAGCTTCAAAAATGCTGAACTATTTTTAGATGTTTCTTAAACAATAAAAACACAAATGTGTTTTCATAAAGCACTTTTCTTTCATATACAATATCCACACTGTAGCAAATAAATTGTTACCAGTATTTTTCTGCATTTTTTCCTAAAAGACAATCTAAATCATCAAAATAGTGTTCTTGGAAGAACCACGTGATATCCAGAGAGTCTTATGAAACTCGTTATGTCTGATTTAAGCACTCTTGAACAATAAGAATATGAATAAAACCACGAAAAACTTTGTGTTTTGGTTTGAATCTCTAAACTCATGAATTTCAAGTGACATGAAATTGGCCCAAATAATACCATGGCTTGTTAATGCAACTCTCATTCACACTTGGAAGTAACGTAACATTTTTGCGTGTTCCTAAAGAATCTCTGCTGTCATGAAAAAAAAAAGAAAAACATGAAAACACAAAAAACAACTCATTTTTACCCACAGTAAATGGCTCCGATGGATGTCTGTACTTGATCCTGAATACCTATGTGCTTATTGTCTTTCAGTCCTAAGAAAAATCACCTCACAAAGGAGCAGGTAGAGGGCTTTGAAAAGTAACAACCAAACCTGCTCTAATGGCTGATAATCACTGTCATTTTCCATTAATTTGGCAGTCGTATGTTGTACAATTTAAAATAATGAGCACTATTTATTTCACTGTCAGTCATATTGAACTGTCCATAAAGAGGTCAAAGTTAATGTTCTTTGTGGCAATAATTAAGTTCATTTAAGAAAGAGAGACACTGACATCTGGCCAATAAACATTAAACAGGTAAGTTATAGGAGTCTAATCAACACCTACATCAGTTAATCATAAATCAAATGAAAGATTATTAACTCAGCATATCTCCACTCATTATTTGGCATGTTAATGGTATATTAAATTTTGGGGATTGGAGAGGAATACTCTCAGTGTGGAAAAGGATGAGGCGGAACTAAGTAACAGAGAAGAAAATTTGAAATTGAAAATTTGAAAATTTGAAACTCAGGATTTACTTGATGAATCATTAACCATCTATTAATTCACTCTGCTGCTTTGTTCCCCTACCCTAAAATATGCTGAGAGAACATTTTTAACTTGGAAAAATATTTTTCCTAGGGAGATTTTTCCCATTGAACATAGAGTAAAAGAGAGAATTGCTAAGTCATTATGGCATTTTCGTTACAGGGTGCTATGATTCTGGAGTATACAGTTTTATTCCTGGGGATTTTTTTCTCTATTTTTCCTCCCTCAGACCCACAAAGGTGGCTTAGCTAGAGTGAATGAATGAATCTTTGTCTAAGCAAGGCATATACATACACATGCAAAAATTATTATTGAAGAAATTATCCAAAAATTGACAAAGGAAAAATCATTCCTTACTTTTTCGTTATGATCTGGACATTTCATGCATAATAAGATTTGGAATAATCTAAGCACCCTTATAAATTCCTTTTGCTACAGGGCAAGAAACCTCTATCCATAATGCACTGTGTATAGAGCCTTTTAGGACATGGACATCTCCATGAAAGATGAGGGTGATGGTGATGACAGGGTGATGAAGCTAAGCTTGAGATGATGAAGGTAATAATGAATCACTGACTTTTTTTTTTTTTTTTTTTTTTGCCGTACACGGGCCTCTCACTGTTGTGGCCTCTCCCGTTGCAGAGCACAGGCTCCGGACGCACAGGCTCAGCGGCCATGGCTCACGATCTTAGCCGCTCCGCGGCATGTGGGATCTTCCCGGACCGGGGCACGAACCCATGTCCCCGGCATCGGCAGGTGGACTCTCAACCACTGTGCCACCAGGGAAGCCCAGACTATTTTTATCTAAATAAAATACTTTAAGTAAATTCCTCACTGAACAAACTTGGAAAATTATTCTCTGAAAAAGTGCAAATCTGCTGTGAGCATATGATTCTTAAGCTAAATTCCTTTTCTGTAGATGCATACACATTTTGTTGCAGTTTGTGGAGCGAACCATGCATGCATCAAAGTCAAGGAAAAGTGAAGGACTAAATTGTTGAAACTTTGAAAGTATTTAATACAGAAATAATAGAAACTTAACCTTAGATGATTTGGACCTGTGAGTTTCATGGATGAAAAGAAGCAGAATTTGCCAGTTATAGAATATTTCCCAACAGAGTACTGAATGAGCTAAAAATAATACTACTTAATATTTTTTATAATTCATTATAGATACAAATCTATTTCACAAACATTATTTCATTGACACAATATCACAGCTAGGTTTTTTTTTTTATATATTCCCACTTTAAAGATGGGAAAAATTGAGGCTTTTTAATTTTAGTTACAAAATATTAGTGGGGAACTTTAAAGATATTTGGATAGGATTTTTCTCTTCAGTATGTTGTAAATCTAGATGATACTTTACTGGGCTACTGAAAAAGCACTCATGATGTAGAGGTGCACGTAAACTTATATTTACAAGAATGTATCCACATCCATCTTCAGTATAGACTAGCTACTTTCCTTTGAACTCTGGTTTTCAATCCTTTATCAGAAAATTCAGGAATAAAACACCTACATAAGAAAGATTTAAATTATATCAGATAACATAAGATCTGTGAGCAAGTATTGCATATTTTAGCAATTTATAATATTAAAATATACTTGTGAAATTTCTGTAAGAAGAATAAGAGAACATGGATTCTCCCAACACATTGATTAGACCATCAGGATAGATCCCATTGTTCCTTACACCTCCATTCATCTCTGTGGCTCTCAGGAATCTAACCTCAGTGGTCTTCTCTGATTTTTGATTTCCCTTCCTTATAATGATCAATACAGTATATCAATCTCACGCAATGTAGTCCACTCAAAACTTTCCACTCACAAGTTTCAACAACTTTATGATCAACAGATGCTGCTACATGACAATTTTTTTCTCAGAACTTTCCCTTCACTTCTATGACCTCAACTGAATTTGTCAGCTAGGATTTGTCTCCTGGACCCACTTCCCTTGTAGGCTTCTGAGGCATGGGTCTGTTTGTTTGGTTGGTTTTAAATAGGTTTTATTTTTTAGAGAAGCTTCAGGTTTACAGCAAAATTGAGCAGAAGGTACAGAGATTTCCCATATGCCCCGTGCCCCACACATGCGTGGCCACCCCCATTGTCAACATTCCCCACCAAATGGTACACTTGCTACAACTGATAAAACTACAGTAAACCTTATTGTCACCCATTACTTTAGGGTCCACTGTTGGTGTTGTACACTCTGAGTTTGGATAAATGTATAATGACATACATCCACAATTATAGTATCCTATAGAATAGTTTTATCTCCCTAAAAATTCTCTGTGCTCCACCTAATCATTCCTCTCTCCACCCTAACCCTTGGCAATCACTGATCATTTTTACTGTCTCCATAGTTATGCCCTTTTGTTTGTTTGTTTGTTTTTTATTTTTGTTTTGTCAGATTTCTCTTAACTAAGAGATAGATGACTGAAGACATAATCTTTAATTACCATATCATTGTTCTTTTAGGCTACTTTCCCCCTTGCTTGTAAAAGAAAAGGTAAACAGTACCACAAGTGACACACATATATGTGCATATATGGTGTCCCATTGAATCTCCACCATGAACTCTGTCATCTACTCTGCTCTCCCTGTGGTCCTGCCAATCCTCCTGACACTAACTGTAGATTAGAGTTCTTGTTTCACAGTTTATTGCGTTAACGTTTCTCCTACCTTCATTCTAAGTAAGGTCAATGACCAACCAATATCCTGCTCTCACAGATCCTCCTATATTTTTTTCATCCCTTATACTCCAAGACCACAGCAATCTCCAAGATAACAAATGTAATCCCCTTAGTTTTCACCTACATCTCTTTTCTTCTTAATTCATTGACTGTAGTACCCTCTCTGCTACAATTCCTCTATGTAATCTCGACCAGAGGTGGGCAAACATTTTCTTTAAGGGGTCACATCGTAAATATTTTAATTTTTGTGGGCCAACAGTTTCTATCACAACTACTCAACTGTGTCATTTTTGTATCAAAACATACATATATTTATTACATATACCTGAAAATGAGAGTGCTGTGTGACTTGAAGTTTATGTTTGTAACACTCAACCTGGCACTCAGTCACCCTTAATATATGATTTATCTGAATCCATGGCCAGCTTCTCTCAGGTAGGTAGTAAAAGTTAGTTGGGTTTAACTGTGTATGATCATAGGCAAGGATGACAAAAAGGCTAGGTCACCAGAGTAGAAAATGTTGATTTTTTTAAATGATTATAGTAGTGGATCATGGACTCCTAAATGTACAAAAACTAGTGAGTGAGTCAATGAAATCGAGTGGGCTTTATAGTTACAGAGACTTTATTTTCAGAACCAAAAATAGAGTTTTATAGTTCCTTAATCAGTTGGAAGCTCTTTAAAAGAGGGCTTAGGCCTTCCCTGCTGGCCTTGGAGAAGCAAGCTGCCATGAGCTCTATAGCTGCAAAGAAAAGGAGAGTTCTGCTAACAGCCACATGAACTTGGAAGAACACCTGAGCTTAAGAGGAGATTGCACCCCAGCTACCTCCTTGACTGCAGCCTAGTGAAACCCTGAGTAGAGAAACCAGCTGAGCAGTGCAGGGAATCCTGACCCACTGGAACTATGAGATAATAAATATATGTTGATTCAAGTATATACATGTGTATAATGTGTTACACAGTAGAAAAACTAATATAACTGTCAATGTTTCCATAAAAAGCTTTATTAACTAAGAAACTATTTGAATTCTCTCTTCCATCTTTATACCTGTACATTCCCTCCCTACCCTCACTTCAGTGCTGACTCACAGTTCGATGAGAAACAAGGGACATTAACAGAGATAAAAAATCACCACTTTCTACCACAAAGTTGAAAATTCCACCCACATTTGAAGACATCTAATTCCCTCTTGAAATGTAGGAAGTGTCCCTCTTCTAATGAAAATCCAATGCCTCTATTGGTGTTCAACTTGCGCTTTCTTATTATTTAGTTGTCTTTCTTCTCTTCTAGGTGCTTAATTTCTCCTTCATCATTTATGTTCAAGTATCTCTGATTTATATATGTATGTATATGTGTGTGTATAGACACATACATATATATAAATTACTGTATGCATTAAAATGAATATATGCACACACATCCATTATATTAACCATATGTATATATGGACATGCATGTATATATACACATCAATGCATATATTATACTATTTATATATTATGTGTATATGTTTCACAGAAATGTCTATATCCACTATCTCCACTTTCACTTACTAACTCTCTAACTTGCATTCCACACGCACTCAACTAAAACTTCTCTGGACCAGGTTACCAAGGATTTTACTCTTGCTAAAATTGATGGGAATTGTTGTGACTTCATACTTTCTACCTCTTAGAAGCATTTAACAATAATGACCACCTTTCTTCCTCTACTCTCCCATTACCAGTTCTTAAAACAGTCTCTTCTTTTGGAGCCTCATGAAACCAAATATCTTGGGTTTAGTGGACCTCATTAGCTTGTCTTCCTTGGTTGGCTCTTTTCTCTGTACTCAGCTGCTAGATTTGGGAGTGTCTCGGAGCTCATTTCTAGGTCCTCTCTTCCTGTCTGCCCTTCACTTTGCTCTAGATGGTCTCACTAATTCACATGACTTTACTTACTATTGAAAAAGTCCCAAAGTAATATTCCCAGCCTTGATATCACATTTAAGATTCACACTCATATCCCTCAAGCTTTTTGACATCTATACCTGTCTGGCTCCTGGATATCTCAAAATTATCACGTCAAAATTGACACTCTTAACATGTCTTTTATACATACACACTCCAAACACTAGAAACAACTGTAAAAACAATTATCTCACCCTCTCACATTCTCCACATCAGAATAAATGACACCTGCCAAGGTACTAAAGACAAAAAATAAAACAAAATTAAATTAATTGAATTAAAATGTAGAAGTTATTTATATTTAAATAAAGTGATTATATTTATGATACTCCTCTTTCTTCAACCTCCTTTCTGTTTACCTAAAAATAAACCTCATATTCATTCAATTTCATTCGTCACTGCCACAATCCTACAGTAGCACCTTCATATAACCTACACTGACCTTCCTATTTCCACTTTTGGCTATTCGACATCATGTTGGAATATATTGTTTGTGAAGATAAACTCTGACCTAAAACACAGATCTGGATTCCAATATTTTTCTGTTTTTCCCCAAATACACTTATGAGACTCTAAAACTCAATGTTTGTTTCTGAAAATAGTCACTGTAACTATAAAATCCACTCAGTAACCATATAATGAAAAATAAATCCATAAAATGATTCAGTTATGTTGATCATTTACACAAATTACCTTTTCTAATCTCCATAATAACCTTGATGTGCTAATCATTTTATTTTTCTCATATTAAAGATTAAGAAATAAGCTCAAGTTTGTAAAGTACTTGTACAGCACACCAAGACCTCTGTCTCTTAGACCAATGATGTACTCACTGAAACTAAAAAAGGACTCTGAGAGCAATGTCTTTGTCATTAGTACAGTAAAAGTAGTTGAAATAAAACACTTGTATTAGTAATATATATCTAAAATTACTGAAGACTTCTTCAGAAATATAAAGAAAAATGCATATAGTAATGTAAAAAAATCAGCTCACTTTTCTCAATTGAAAATTGAACTATACTGAGTTGGATCCAGATCAAAATTATAAAGCAAATAACTCTTTCATAATCCCTATCAACTTTCCAGTCTTTCATAATGTTTTTCCTCAATGCAACTTATGCCTTAGATATTTCCCCTCTCAAAATCTTTTTGCTCTAGTCTACCCTAACCTGGGATCATTCCAGACTGCCTGCACTAATACAGATTGAAACCAGTGTGTGTGTACGTATGTGTGTATATGCCTCTGTGTGTGTGTGTGTGTGTGAATTTATGTTTTATTAACTTCAGATCCAATAGCTGAGATTTTCAAACAAGCTACTTTACCCTGGGAATAATTTTTATTATACCAGTTGTAAGGTATTTAAACTGCCTGCACTAATACAGATTGAAACCAGTGTGTGTGTACGTATGTGTGTATATGCCTCTGTGTGTGTGTGTGTGTGAATTTATGTTTTATTAACTTCAGATCCAATAGCTGAGATTTTCAAACAAGCTACTTTACCCTGGGAATAATTTTTATTATACCAGTTGTAAGGTATTTAAAATGATAGAATGGCTCTATATATGACAAATAGAAGCTTGTCAGTTATAATGATTCTAGTGAACAGAGTTTTAAAGAAGTTCTATATGACCTTTCTAAATGTCTAGAATATTGGTTATGAGTGCAATCATTTTTACCCTGGCATAGTCATTGATTTTTCAAGTATTCTGTTATGCTAATATGGTGTGTCTCTTGTTCTCTAAAGTTATTCTAAGAAGCACTTGAAACAGTGATGAGCAAAATCAGTCTTCTATCAAGTACTCGGTATGGGAACTTAGAGAAAGATAGGGAAGGTAAAGGGTTCATGATTTTATGATAAAAGAAGCTATACTCTCCATCAGAACTGGAAAGAAATTCATTCCTGAAAGCAAATGATAATGAGATCTCTCTCTGAAAATCTGTAAGTTAAAAAGGCAATTAGCTTGTCTATCTTATTCACCTACAGGGGCAAAAACAATTCAGTTCTCACTGTTGAAACAGACTGCAGTCATATTGGATTTGAAAACCTGACTTTTTAAATATTTGTGAATATCTAAACCCTGCATAAGAGTAGGAGACACATATAATTTAGAAAACTTTCATTCACCTGATTTTTATTTCGTTTGAAACACAGGTTGAAATATAATATTGACTCTCTCTGTTACAAAAAGGTGACAAACTAAAAATGTCTAAAATGAAAAAGTTAGTGTATCATTATTTTTAAATGGAATGTCAGAGTAATTTCTTAAGATTAATTTTTTTATTAGAAAATTCCAAATTAGAAGTTCTTTTAGAGAAAAGTGCTTTGTATTATGTATTCTTTGGTTTTCTTTTTTTTTTTTTGCGGTACGCGGGCCTCCCTCTGTTGTGGCCTCTCCCGTTGCGGAGCACAGGCCCCGGACGCGCAGGCTCAGCGGCCATGGCTCACGGGCCCAGCCGCTCCGCGGCACGTGGGATCTTCCCGGACCGGGGCGCAAACCCGGTTCCCCTGCATCGGCAGGCGGACGCGCAACCACTGCGCCACCAGGGAAGACCCTGTATTATGTATTCTTAAAGCCATTCGAACTGTAACGTAGACAGCATTTTCTCACAAAGATCTGAGAGAACATTTTGTTATGTGAACTCAAAGCCAACCACTAGGGAAACATGATTCGTTTAATGTTAGTGAAAATATTCATACTTGAATAAATATGCTAGTCAATTACAAGAATTCATATCTCCTAGTATATTTTAAAAACCATCTCACCATGGGAAATAATGATTCAAAGCTCTGTTATCTATAGGCAAATAATGCAAGTTAGCCATATCCATCCTAATAATGCCCAATCTCATATTTTTATTACATAAAATAATCATCATGCTTTGGGGATAAAGTTTGGATATTTTGTTGAAATCACAGAGATCATTCAAATAGGGTTCTAGACTAATGGTCAGCAAACATTTCCTGTAAAGATCCTCCTAGCAAATATTTTTCACTTTGTAATGCCACATGATTTCTGCTGCAACTGTAAATTCTGCCACTGTTGTGAAAACAGCATAGCCAATACACAAACAAATAAGTAACTGTGTTCCAATAAAACTTTAGTTACAAAAACAGGTAGTAGGTTAGTCCTGCTCTAGGCTACTGTTACCAAGTCCAAGCTCATACTGCTCACTACATGACAGGCCAAATAAATCAAGAGAGGAGGTGCTGGGGCAAGGAACGGTGACTTTATTTAGAAAGCCAGTAGACCAAGACGGTGGGCTAACATCCCAAAGAACCATCTTACCTGAGTTAGAATTCAGGCTTCTTTTATACTAAAAGGGGAGGGAGTGTGGCTGGTTGTTGTAAACTTCTTGGTCTTGGAATCCTTTGTTCTTACAGCCATCCACATAGGTCTGGTCACAATGTTCCTATAAACCTCCAACAAGACAATTATTATTTTCTGTTCTGCAACTTTTTATCTCTATGTGAATGGAAAAGTGTTATACTTTTAAAGGTAAAGTATGGGAGGCAGAACCTTGAGAATGGGCTATCATGTATATTTCGGGCTATGGGCAATATTCTTTTCCACAAATACAGAGCCAGTATGACTAAGCACAGGCAACAGAGCACAAAGGTCAGAGCTAAAAGAATAGATCCAATATGGAGTCAGGTTTCTTCTTCTTTGTTACACTACCACTAGTTATTTTTAAAATGCATATGCTTGCAAAGTTGGAAAAGAAAGAAGTTGAGTAATCTGCCCCTAACCTAAGCTGTCTCCTTGATTTCTGGATATGAGGAGAAATAGAAGAAAAATTAACAAATGATAAGATACATGTATGAAAGGAGTTTAGAAGCTAACTGACCAGTTATTCCCATCCAAAGCTTGCTTACTCAATTTCAGCCTCTAAGATGATCATCTCACTTCAGCTTGACTACCTAGAGTGATAGAGAGCTCAATACTTGGAGTGGAATGTAGGTACTGAGTTCAATTTTTAGACATTTCTAAATTTAAACACTTTTCATATATGTCGTGTTTGGAAATAATTTGCAGTTTTTGACTAGTGATTTATTACAGACTTGCCTACAATGTTTCACTTAAGAAATGTATAGGCTAATTTTAATCATTTAGCACCTTTAAAATTAAGGGTATATATTTATTGGGTAAAAATTTTTAGGTGTATTTTTTGAATTAGAATTCCCATTAGGTAAAAACTGGAACTCACTGTCTAAGCTAAATTTCTCAACCTACTGCACATAACTGTGATCCTCTGGGAAGATCCCTGGCCAGAGGTTATTTCACAATGATGGCTTGCTCATATCTTCATCACCTTGTTTCTCATATCACATTCTTTGTCCCTCAAAAGATGCTTCTATATGAATTTTACCTTTTTATAGAAACTAGATTCATTACTTGAGATAAGCCTTTCTGGCTTGTTTCACATTGTTCATAATCCATTTTAAACAAATTGAGCAAGATCAAATATGTTTTAGAAGTCCGCACACACCCTTTGTCAGTAAAATCAAACAGAATTTAGAAATATGTTTTGCCAGGATTGACAGTGTACAGTTTTGAGTATATACTAAAATTTTGTGTTAGTTGATGTAGATATTTTCATTTCTCTTTCTTAGGATTTTATTGATAGTCCTTCAACCGAGTCAGCTCTAAGATGTCTCTCTGATTTTCTAGCTTTTACTAATTTTTTGTTTATTTTCATGTCAAATTCAGAACTGATAGTGTCTGATGAACTGCCCATGATTTCCAGTTATTACACAGTACTAAAGGGCCATAGCTAAAGCATGACTAAAGAAATTACTCAATTTAAAGTCTAAGAGGATATGCTTTGTCTAGTCTTTCTTAAGCATCAAAAACAAAACAAAACAAAACAAAACACCCAGACTGTGTTATCTTCAGAAATGAGAAGGAAAAATGTGGTGGGGAGATAGAGATATTAATATTGGGCAAAGATAAGCTGCTAAGTCAGGAATTTCACTTTTTTAACTTAAAGCCCAGCCAACAGTCACTCAGCACTATCACATATTCACTTCCAGAGATTTAGAAGGTAGAATACAATTAGTAAACTTGATATCTTTTCACTATGAGAGGAAACAAAAATGACTATTTTTAGTTATTTATCTTGATACCGCTATAGGCATCATGGCTTTCTCTGCTTTATAGAGATTACTGTAAATGTGACTCTCATTACTGAGACACTATAATGAAGTCTTAAAAGAAAAAGACTATATTTCATTTTTCCTGAATGCATGCATCTGTTTGGTTTCTCCAGCTTCTTACCTTTAACTCCTTAGTTTCATAAAAGGTTTTTCCCATAATCAGTGAAAAGATAACATATTTAAGGAAAAATAACACCTTTTTATACTTTCACACTTTTCTTTTTACATACTGAATTCTGAGGGAAGAAAAAGAATATATTTTCAGATGAAATTTATGTTTGAAAGAGAAGTCCTGTGCTTCCTTCTTATTTTTTTTCATGCCTCTTTCTTTCATATGCAATCTGTTCATTTATTATCTTTTACTCAACCTGTAATGAGTGTGCTCTATTAAAGCAGAAATTCCATTCAGGAAAATTGGAAACTTTTTTCTATTCTAGTCTAAAATGTTCTCCGAGAGCCATAGCATTCACCATTTATGGCTTTAACTCTTACAAACCAGAAGATAAAGCCTGTGTGTGTGTGTGTTTGCCACAAACTCAGAGAAAATAGATCTTTCTCAGTATGCACTGTTAAGAGCTGTTCCTGAGTAGAAGGAGAACATTTTCAGCCTATTTGTGCCACTTAGAGATGTCCCTTTTTTCCCTTTGAAAGGAATCTCTAGCTGTGCCTCATTATAGTGTGCAGTGGAAAAAGAGAGGAAGTGAGTGGGAAGGGGGAGCTATGGAGAGTGGAGAGAAATGGAGCTATGGAATCAAAAGACAAGGTGCTGTTCTGTAAGAAAAAAGTAAATTGCCCCTTCCACGGTAGGACCAAACCCTTTGAAAGCTTGGAGTAATTTTCAACCTTTATTGCTACTATACACACCAGCAGGGATATGAGCTTTTGTATATAAAACCAGACACACGTGCACATACACACCTTGCATGGTTATCTGTTAACTGAGAGCTTACATCTACCCAAATCAGCCCAAATTTCGATCCATCTGTGTTCATGTACCACAACTGAAGGATTTATTTATTTCCTGTCTTCATAAAAGACTCTCTCCTCATTACAACAGAGTTTGTACATTCTAGAAAATGTAATAAACCATAAATGCATTGACATTTTTGTCCCAAAGTTTTTTTTTTAAACTTCTCCTTACAAGCTGTGAATGAGAATTGCTGTTGTTTTTTTTGTTTGTTTGTTTGTTTTGTTTCATTTTTTTTGATATTAGGCTCTTATCTGAAATAGAAAAAAAAATATTTTGCTGAGTCCCTATAGAAAACTTCAAGGCCAAATGTGTAATTATAAAATAAAATGTGTTATTGATTAGCAAATTGAATAGCTCTACTTAAATATTTAAGAGACTGATTTTCCGGTTTTAAGAAAACTAAAAACTTAAATCATGATTAGATTATAAAAAGTTAAGCTCAAGATGAGAATTTTAAAAATTCAATTTCTCTAAGTGAATAGAATCAGAATTGTGATCTGTACTTTTATTATGGAAGCTGCCAAATCTTTTGAGTACTTATTACACTATTCTTAAAGTAGTTGTTTTAAACAAAATGTCTAAAAATCGACAAAACAATTAGATTGCCCTCGCCTTGTATTTCTTGATGTCACAAATAAATTGATACTTTGAGATGGTGAAGACTGAGCTACATTCTGGGATTTGTGTCTGCCAGTGAGATAGATAGTTTGATTCCATATAGTCTTACTACTCATAGACTGATGGACTTGAAAGGACATTTTGAAACCTTGAGCATTCAAAGAAGAGCATTCAAAATGCTCTTCTCTGTATTGTGAACAAGAAAAAAAGACACTCTTCATTCTACCTGTTAAAAAAAACTGACTGAATGGACTTTAGAAAAAAAGATTAATTGTTCAAGAATTACCAGTAATAAAGTAAAATCCAAAAACTAAGTCAGCTTATTACAAGGAAATACATCTGAGCGGACAATAGTTCCCTTGCAGGCCAATCACATGGAATACACAGACCTCTCAGAGACCATTTAGATGATAGTTGTAAATGGTCCAGCCAGGTAGACAAGTACCATAAAGTTCCACTTCACAAACTTAAGAGCACTATTTTTGACAACATCATCCTTAAATAAATAAAGAGGGATGAATAATAAAAATTATAAGTGTAGTTCAGATGTCACTGTATTCCCAAGGGTTGTCTTCATCCTACCCTGTACCTATCTTGATTCAAAAAAAGCATGTAGTCATACCACAGGAAAAAATCCAACTCTAAAAGGCAAATGTTATTAATATGATATTACTGAAAAGTTTGTGAAGGGGAGGGGAATAGGATTTATGTTATAGACCACAAAGCAAAATTTACTGATTTATTATTACTACCTCTGTTTTCCCTCAAAATCTTTCTCAAAGTATTAGAAGCTTCATCAGTTATTTCCCATCCCCTCTTACACCCTGTTTAAAATCCTTTGTATTATCTCCCACAATTTAGGTGGTACTCTTATTTTAAAAATCCCATCTAGTAAAACATTACCCTGGTCATTTACTTGAGTTCACTCTTTCTTTCACTCATGGAAAGAAACTTGGTAAGCCACACTTGCTGCTAAGGGTCGAACTATTTAACTCCTCAGTTTAATTTTATGTTTATAATGTTAACAATGATATGATATTGGCATTATACCAAAAAAATAGTAAACTCCTCGATAAAAAGAAAAGTGGCTACAAAAAAAAATGTCTTCCTTTGCTTTGTAGGATCTCAATAAGTAGTGACGTAGAAGTGTTGTTGAAACCCAAACGAGGATGGAAAAAAGTCTAAAATACAAAGTGTTCATTAGCAATCAAGCTTTAATATTTTTAACTCAGGCACCACTGTCAAACATAAAAATGTTCAAAAGTGCAGGAAGATATTGCAAACATTTGGCGGGTGGAGAAAGATTGTAAATTCTGCCTTTTCTTTTTCTCTGCCATTCAGCTTGGTGGATCTCTGTTTATTTGTTTTTATTTGTTCTTCATTTAACAAGATGCATTGAGTACTTCATGCATGCTCCAAGTCCTCTGGAAACCAAGGTGAAAACTACGTTGCCCTGCCTTTGGGTGTGTAAAGCTAGCTGACAAGAGTAGAGGAATATGATTTATTCTGCTAGAAGAAATCAATTAGTTATTAGAGCCCAAATAGCATGAGACCTGAACCTGATGGTCGAATCAGACTTTAACAGGAGGGCAGGTCATAAAGGGACCCTGGAGGAAGAAATGAAGACAAAGGTATGTAAAAGAACATGGTGAGTTACAAGAACTGCAAATACATTGATGCATGCTGAACAAAAAGTTTGTGAATACACACTTCAGAATCAAACTCTTTTGAGCTGCTCTTAAGAGTTGAGTGATGAACAGTCTCTGATTGTTGGATGACTCATTTCTAAATTGGGGATAATCATGGCAACTTTCTCATTATGAGATGATTTATTTTATGCATTTGGCACAGTGTTTGGCAAACTCCATGGTCAATAAATATTAGTACTTCTCTCCTTTCCCTTTCACCTTTAATTTTCCTTCACCTCCTTCTTTTGAAGGTATTCCTAGAGATGATGCTTGAAATATGAAGAAGGGGAAATGTCATAAAGAAGATTGTTTTCAGTGCAAAGCAGATTCAAGAAAAGATAGGTAATAATATTTGTAGAGCTATAATCCTATTAACTTTGTAAAAAGTAATATTTTTTCTATGTTGCTAGAAAGTTTTATGGATAGAATCTATATATTTAGAAATTTTTAAAAAATTGATTAGCCATAGGAAAGCTGAAGCTCATGGCTTCCCTAATATTACTACAAAGCTAAGTCACAGATTAAATGTAGAAGAATCAATAATGACATAACAGATAATTTAACATTTTGCTTGCTTCTTCTGAAAGCAGGGGAAAATAGTGCTCGAGCAACGTTTTCTTTTGAATGATACTTCAGTTAGTATTATCAAAATGAATAATAATCTAAAGTAAGAAATTAAATACCATAAATCTATTTCCAAGAATGCTAATGTGTAATTTATTTGTACTGTTACCTTTTGTATGCTACATTTTAAAATCAAAACAAATGGTACTAAGATATTTGTGTTTCAACATTGTAATCTGAAGTTTCTTTTAACTGAAAAAAGTAAAACTGCTTGGCTTGAAAATATTTATTTAAGAATATTCTTGTGTTTGAGATTTCTTGTTTAGTCTAATCAAGGTTATTAGTTAGCATGGATGATCTGGTCATATTCTTCTCAGACTTATGCGGATTATAAACAATTATCATTCCATGCATATTTGATGATATAATTCATAGGAAAATAACTGTTCCCTTTTAGTTCTTAGTGAGCAGAAGTCTATACCTAACAATCTCATCTGATTATGACCAACAAGTGACACTGAGGGCCAAAGTAGCCCTATCCAGGAGTTTAGAAGTCAAAGTGAAATAGTCACATCGACGCTGACTCACCATTTAATGAATGAAGAGGGTGACTTTGATGCACTTGTTTAGAATGTCTTAATTCTTCTTGATGTGTCATGTAAAGAAAAAAGTAACAAGTAAAATTAATGATGACCCTTGTATATTTATAATATATATAAGGTTCTCTTAATTTTTTTAACTAATGCTTGATTATATTTCCACCTATGAATCATTTGTTTAGTGTGAATGAAAAATGTTGCCTGCTGTATCAATAAACAAAGGATGTTGCAGATATCAAGCCACTACAGCTGCCCCCATTGGTGAGCCCTGAGAGAACTTAGGATGGAGACAAATGGCTGTCCACTGCCAAGCCATTGCCTACTGCAATTACCCCCAAAGGTCCACCCTGAGGGGACTCAGGATAGGAAAGAACAAGATACTGACCCTAGATAGCTAAGGTGCATATCAAAGAAATGATTTCAATGATGCCAGACTCTTGCATCTTCCTATATGTGTAGAAAGGTGTTAAGTGCATTAACTTAAGATATCCAGCTTTCTTTAACTAACACTAATCTTTTGATGTTCCGACTACCTGTTTTTGTTGCAAAAAACCCTATATATCTGGCTCTTCCCTTACCTCTTCAGAGCAGTCCCTCAGAGCTATTTGAGGAGCTGTCTTTCAGGCTTGAAGTCCTCAGAAAGTATGCCAAATAAAACATAATTCTCAAGTTTTAGGTTGTGCATTTTTCTTCAGTTGACTTTAGCTATATATTGAAGTAGAATAAACTTTATTTATTTTATTTTTTTGGTGTTACGCGGGCCTCTCACTGTTGTGGCCTCTCCCTTTACGGAGCACAGGCTCCGGACGCGCAGGCTCAGCGGCCACGGCTCATGGGCCCAGCCGCTCCGCGGCATGTGAGATCTTCCCGGACCGGGGCACGAACCCGTGTCCCCTGCATCGTCAGGCGGACTCTCAACCACTGTGCCACCAGGGAAGCCCTAGAATAAACTTTAAATTCAACCAATTTATTTGGTAAAATAATCTTTGGAAGTAACTTCCTTTATTCATCTTCTTGTAAGTCCAATAACATTTATTCATAAATTTCATTAAAGAATTCAAAGCATTTCTTTCCATTCTTCTGAATAATATTTTTTGAGTAATTCATAGGAAGCTCGGACTACTTTTCTGATATGAACATTTACTTAATAGAATAATGATATTTGTGGAAACAAATATGATGTTGATGTGGTATCTAAAAATTTCTTATGCTATGGATGTCTAGAAAAATCTTGTAACTATTACCACATTTCTTAAAAGTCTCAATTATCAGTGGCTTCCCTTTTACATTCTCATTGAGGATTATTAACAATTTGTGACCAGACTGTGTATAAAATTCAGGCAGATCATCTTGACTTTCATTTATATAAAGTGCTTTTATCTCAGATTAGAATTTGGAGTATGTATTATGTTTATATCCATTATATTATGAATGTGGACATAACAGTTAAAGTGTCACTTTGAAAATTTTTTCTCTGCTTTGAGTATTTTCATTGTTCATGTATAACAGAAAATTGTCAAGATTATTTTTCACATTAAGCATGGTAATGGAGTCATGAACAAAAAAGAATTATCCTTGGAAAGATATGTGAGACAAGATGTTAGTATTGAGATATAGAAATACAGCAGGGATAATGTATAATGGGCTTCGTAAACTGTTTTACACCCATGTTTTAAACGTACAATTGGAACAAATGGGAGAAGCCAGGAAATTCAACAAATTGCTAAACAAAACATTCTTCTTAAGAGTGTGAGACATGATTACCAACTTATGAATAATAGTTTGTAGGAGATAAGAGAAAACTGAGATCAGAGCTACTGATGGATCTAGTGACTGGGGTCCCCCTTTGCCCTAAAATGCAGTGGGGTAGTAAGTATGCACCGAAGGCCACCACCATCCAAATGGAGAGAAACATAATGAAGCCAGTGACAGTTTGAAAGAGTTGTTTAATAGGAAACCCTGTGAAGGAAGCAGTAAGATCAGGAATTGTGTGCAAATGTTAATGTGTGTGTTTGTGTGTGTGTCTGTGGGAATGTGCAAGCAGTGGGGAAGCCTCAAGGACAACAGAGAGTTGTCTCCAGTGATTCTTCTGAGTTGGCTGAATCAGTGTTGTCTTTTGAGGTAGCTTTAACTTAAAACTTTGCTCAAACTTTTCAAAGTTTTAAGGTGCCAGTCCCTAATTCTTGCAGTGCTCCCAAACCAAAGGGACTCTTAGATTCCAGAGGAAGTCCTCTAGGTGATTACCAATATAAATACATAAGAACCAGTGACTATAACTGATGCTAGAAGATGGCAAATGCAGTCTGGAAAACCTAGAATAAAAGGCACTTTTTAGACACCAGCTTTGTTTGAAGATGTCAGTGAAAAAGGGTTGATTGTTCTTGGTTTTTCTCCAGCACTAAGATGAAAGGAGCAGTCTTCGGGCCTTTGGAACAGATGGAGAACCCACCAAAAAATACAGGCAACATGTAGGATCACTAAAAAGCAAAGTAAGTTTTCCTAGCAGAACCAAAATAAAAGCATTATCAGAAAGAGGAAGAGGAATGGACCATGAGGCAGCAGGAGGAGAAATTTAATTTAAAACTGCAGAGATGCTGAACTATTTATTGTATTTTGGAGCCAAGGTTTTTATTCTGAGAGTCCAAATTAATTAATAAATTAAATAGTAAGCAAGGAGAGAATAATTCCCTATTTTTAGGTGTGCGCTGTACGTACTGACTTCCTGTTAGAGGGTATAGAGAAAGAAGTAAAATACTAAATTTACAGTGGAAAAAGCTGACAAACACTACCTCATCCAGATGATTAAGTTCAACATAAATGTCATAAATCATGTCTATCCTCTTGATAGGATGTATGGAAAAGGGTACACTACCTCTTTGTTCTTCCACCCAATAACTCATAACTCGAGTACTGTCATGAGAAAAACATCAGACCAATTTCAACAGAGGAACACCCTACAAGGTGTCTGACCAGTACTCCTCAAAACTTTAAAAAGCATCAAAAATAAGGTAAGTTGAAGAAAGCGCCATAGTCATGAAAATCATAAGGGCCACTAAATATAATATGGTATGCTGGATATGACCCAGAATAGAAAGTGGACACTGAGTAAAAACAAGGGAATCCGAATAAAGTACCGAACTTAGTTAAAAACAATATATCAGTATTGGTTGGTTCATTGTAACAAATGTACCATACTCATGTAAGATGTTAATAAGAGTAAAACCTGGGTTTAAAATATATGGAAACTCTCTGTACTTCCTTCACAATTTTTCCTATACATCTAAAACTGTTCTAAAACATAAATTCTGTTTTGAAAAGTCATTAGACTGTTTAAATAACTGATCTGAGATGGCTGAAAACCAAATGACTGAGCACAGATGACAATTTGGTTGTCATTGGACCTGATGCAGGACCCCAAAGATGTGAACATTATTAGATTAAAAAAATAGACCCAGGAGATCCCAGATCTGTTTTTAAATCCTTGAGGGGATTTTTGAAGGAGATGGACTATAGAAATAACAAAACAAATAATAGGGGACGATTGAATTAAATATAATACCCAATATAATAGGAGACTATATAGTTGACCCTTGAGCAACACTGGTTTGAACTATGCAGGTCCACTTGTATGCGGATTTTTTTCAATAAATACTACAGTAGTACTACAGGATCTGTGCTGTTGGTTGAATCTGTAAATGCGGAACCCCTGCTCTGGATAAGGAAGACAAACTGTAATTTATATGAAGATTTTCAACAGCAGGGAGAGTTTTCCCCCCTAACCTACACATTGTTTAAGGGCCAACTGTAGTATCAAACAACACCTAACGACACATCTGCATGAAATTTATAATTTCCAAGAAAAAAGAGAGTACTTTACATACTTATAGAACAAGAAAAACAAAGCAATTTAAAGGGAATAACCCCTCAGCTTAGACAGCTTTCTTCCAGACTATAGGCCCCTGACCTCTCTTTCTTAAACTTTTTACTTTAGAAAACTTGCAGTTGTAAATTTTTTCTCTGCCCTTTAAGATGCAAATCACTTACCACCAAGGAATGCCTTCTCAAAGACTAGGCAATCATCCCTTTAAAATGTAATCATCAAGAATGATATGCCCTCTGTCTTCCACTCTCTGTGGGAGCGTGGAGTCTGACTCTGATTCCCTAATGTGCTCCAGTACTTTTTCACTAGCTCATAACAGTGCTTAAAAACTCTCTGACCTTTTGTTTCTATAGAATAGAGTTCAATCTGTCTTCCCTTTTGCAATAGTCTTAAATAAAATCTTCCTTGCCTATTTAGTTGCTCTGGTTCAATTCTTCTTTTACAGAATGTAAATAAGATTTCAAGAAAACATGATGAAATGTTGAAGGCAAACGATTCTGAATCTAGACTTAGATCCAGCTATATTTACATATTTGACTATGAGAATCAAATAAAGACATCTTCAACCACATAAGAACTTTGAAAAAATTAATCTAGGTCACACACTCATAAAAAACATCTTAAGGAGATGTTTCAAAAAATCAAAAAATTGATTCAAGAAGTGTAAATGTAGAAGATAAGGACAATGAAAGAATTAGAAAAACAATAGTTAATTCTAAATTATTATTGATAATGTGTGTAAAATATACTCTAATAGTTATATTTAACCATAAAATAGAATAAATGCAATATAGAAGTATTAATACTACCTGGGAAAATGTGAGGTAATTTTAACTGAAGCTGGAAGATGATATAATGAAACAGAAAAAAAAATGAAGAGCATATTCATATGAAGGTGACATTTTGGAGGACAGGAAATGTGTTTCTTAAAAATACAAGGCTGGCCTTATATAGATAATATGAGAGTAACACAAAATTTTCAAAGTCTCAATTTAGCAGAGGAATGACAAAGAAAGAAAGGAGATGAAACAGTCTACGAAATGAAAATGAAAGCAAAACAAACACAACAAGAAAAATGATAAAGAGAATGATCAGAAAACAGAAAAACATACCAGTAAGAGAAATGTAAAGCTCAAAAAGCACATTGGCACTGGAAATGAACAGTCAAGTCAGAGAGGGATTATAACTGTGACCAAACACATGAAAACATCTTTATTCTTACTAATAATGAGGAAAATGCAAATTAAAACATTTGACAAAAAATAAAAGTAATTAAAAGATAAATTTCTACTCTTGTTCATAGTATAAGTGGCAAAATGACAATTCCATGAATTTTGTTAGGGTTGTAAACTGGTATATAGTTTGTGCAAGACAATTTGGCAAGATTCTATCAAAATTTAAAACTTGTCTAATCTTTTTCCTAGCAATTTCCTTTCTAAGGATCTAGTCTACAGAAATATCCACAAAGATATGTGTTTGCACAAAGATATGTGTTTGTCACAGTACACCCAAAGTTTATTAATGGAAACATTTTATTTTCTTTGCTTATCTATAAAAATGGTATAGCTATGTTTATAAATAATAAAATGGATCTTTAGTTTGATTTGAGGCAATATCTATAAGGTTGCTTTTTAAAGCAGGTTTTAGAACTATTTTTATATTTGGCTCTTCTTTGAAAAAAAAATAGTTCTTATCTGTATGTATACACCCACAGAAACACATGCACACACACATATATACACAGAAAAATAAAGTATAAATGCCAAACAGTTGATATTGATTAACCCTGTTGAGATTTACATGTTTGGGGAAGCATTAAGAAACAAGTTTTTCTATATCCCTTGAATTATTTTACAACACTGATATTTCTATGACTAAAAGGTAAAAAAAAACTGTTTGCACAACAGTAAATATAATATAATGAGCCCATCTATGATATATACACAACATAAATGCTCTTGTGCTCTCTCTCAATAGATGAAGGGCATATTGATGTAAGATAATTTTAAAGCTGTATTATGTTATGTAAAACCTTTTATTAATTAGCCTAGAAATTAAGATGTCCTATGAAGCATTGTTTTATGGGAAGTTATTTCCAAATTATCAAACTAAAAAGAAATTTTAGGTACATATAACACTTAATAGTTCATTACTATCTCTATGATAGAATTTTCAAAAAAGTATTTCTCTCAACCAAGTTCATATAATTCTTGAATTTTTTTTCTTTTAACTTAACCTTGCTTAATGTTAATGTAGATTTTTTTGTTAGAGGGTATTTTATGGATACTTTTTATACTTATGTTCTCATTATCTTTTACTTCAAAGGAAGAAAACTTACTGTCTGAGTGTTTCTTTCTTCAAACATGTTACTAAAAACAGATAATTTATTATTTTGGGCAAAGGTCTTCTTCAGAATATCCCCTTTGACTTCACACACACACACACACACACACACACACACACACACACACACAGTGATTACTCTTTGTTTTTGTTTGTTTGTTTATTAAAGTATAGTTGATGTACAATATTATATAAATTACAAGTGTACAATATAGTGATTCAGAATTTTTAAAGGTTATATTCCATTTATATTTATTACAAAATATTGGCAATATTCCCCATGTTGTATAATATATTCTTGTAGCTTATTTTATACATAATTATTTGTACATTTTAGTCCCCTACTCTTTTATGGCCCCTCCTCCCTACCCTCTCAGTATTGGTAACCACTAGTTGCTTCTCTATATCTGAGAGTCTGCTTCTTTTTTGTTATTTTCACTAGTTTGTTGTATTTTTTAGATTCCACATATAAATCGTATCATACAGTATTTGCCTTTCACTGTCTGACTTGTTTCACTTAGCATAATACCCTCTAAGTCCATCCATGTTATTGCAAATGGTAAAATTTCATTCTTTTTATGACTGAGTAGTATTCCATTGTATATATATATATATATATATTATATATATATATATTAATATATATATATAATATATATATATATATATCTCATATCTTCTTTATCCATTTATCTGTTGATGGACACTGAGATTACTTCCATATCTTGGCAACTATAAATAATGCTGCTATGAACACTTGGGGTGCATGTATCTTTTTAAATTGGTGTTTTCTGTTTTTTTTGGATATATATCCAGGAGTGGAATTGCTGGGTCATGTGGTATTTCTATTTTTAGTTTTTTGAGAAACCCCCAATAAACTATACCAATTTACATTCTCACCAACAGTGTACGATGGTTCCCTTTTCTCCACATCTTCACCAATATTTATTTGTGCTCTTTTTGATGATAGCCATTCTGTCAGGTGTGAGATGATATGTCATTGAAGTTTTGATTTGGATTTCCCTGATGATTAGTGTTGTTAAGCAACTTTTCATGTGACTATTGGTCATCTGCATGTCTTCTTTGGCAAAATATCTATTCCAGTCTCTACCCATTTTTTAATTGGAATGCTTGTATTTTTTATGTTGAGTTGTATGAGCTGTTTATATGTTTGGTTGTACTATTTATAAACATTTTCTCTCATTCAGTAGGTTGTCTTTTCATTTTGTAGGTGTTTCCTTTGTTGTGCAAAAGCTTTTAAGTTTAATTAGGACCAGATGGCTTCACAGGTGAATTCTACCAAACATTTAGAAAAAAGTCAACAACTATTCTTCTCAAACTCTGCCAAAAATTTTCAGAGGAAGGAACACTTACAAACTCATTCTATGAGGCCAGCATCACCCTGATTCCAAAACCAGACAATGATTTCACAAAAACAGGCCAATATCACTGATGAACATAGATTCAAAAATCCTCAATAAAATATTAGCAAACCAATCCAACAATACGTTAAAAGGTTCATACACCATGATCGAGTGGGATTTATTCCAGGGATACAAGGATTTTTCAATATTCACAATTCAATCAGTGTAATACACGACATTAACAAATCCAAGAATAAAAACCATACGATCATCTCAGAAGATGCAGAAAAAAAGCTCTTGACAAAATTCAAAATCCATGTATGATGAAAACTCTCCAGAAAGTGGGCATAGAGGGAATATACCTCAACATAATAAAGGCCATATATGACAAACACACAGCTAACATCATACTCAACTGTGGAAAGCTGAAAGCATTTCCTCTAAAATCCGGAACAAGGCAAGGATGACCACTCTTGCTGTTTGTTTGAATTTTATTTCATTCAAAGAATAAAATTTTGGGTCACTGAAGTTTAAAAGACATAAGAAAATTTCTCTTCTTCCCCCCTCAGGATTGCTTTTCTGAACCCTTGTGTCTTTCATGGAATTTGAGAATATGAGTCAAAATTCAAAATACTACTTCCGTGTGTTCTTAGCAAAGCTTTCACCAGAGGTGTCTGAAGCCTTGACAGTGGGAAGCAACCCATTTATATTGTCAGCCTTATTGAGGAAAAAAAATTGAAAAAATGTCTTCCCTCAAAGAGGAGACTCTCTCTATTCACCATTGAACATTTTTTATTCTTTATCCAAAAGCTTTAAAGTCTAATGTGTCCTCTTACTTCTAGGCCTATGAGACTATAGTTGTACTATTAATTCCCTCTGAAAGAAGCCAACTGCAAGGTTATATGCAGTCAGCCATTAACCACAGCCCAAGGAATTCCAAGGTACAAACTACGTGATATGAAAATTACAGGTGTTTAATGTTGATAAAACTTCAATCCCAGGGGCTTCTCTCTCTACCTGCCAGAGAAACAGGTTGTTTTTTTCTAATTCCAAAGTGTTTCTAAATTCAGCATAGGTATGATTGTTGCCAAATATTCAAAAAATGGTTAAAGTAATATTGTGAGAAACATTTTTGTTTTTAGTATAAAAGATAAAAATGAACATCTTCTCTTCATCCTTTCCTAAGGGAATAATTATTAATGGTTTGGCATGAGGAATCATAGACTTCCTTCTAGTCACAAATGGATGGACAGATTGAGAGTCACAGTCATAGAGTGACAATACTTAGCGCTCAGAAACCTGGCACAGCTGAGGGAGGGGTGAAGGGTGGAGCTGAAAACTTTCAATTTAATGAAAATCACCAACACAAAGGATGGAACCAACAGCTCTTGCCCCAATCTGCATATAGAACAAGCTTCCTGGAAGATTGCAGATTGTTTATATATAAAAAGCCTGAGAGAAAACATTTACATGTAGGTAGTGTTATTTTGTGTAGCTACCAATGGAAAAAAAATATTCATTGACTCACATTCCACTAAAATCTAATAGACAACTTTGCCTATGCCCACTTTGCAACTTTGCCTTTGCCGATTGAAATTGAGATTCCAATCAATTTACACTGGCTTATTCCTAATTATGAACATTAAATATCACAATATTTGAGGAAATTCTTCATGAAAAAGATAAAATTAACATAGAAAGGGAATTTGGGGAAAAACAAATACAGGAGAAAATATCTAGTCAGCACAATTATAATTAATATTTTCAGAGATTAACAAGGATATATTGTACCCATTTTTTAAAACAAATTACAGAATACTATATAAAAGGATCAGAGAAAAAGAAATGGGATATGGATTTGTTTGTGGAAGCAAAAATACATAAAAATTCCATAGAAGTGTTGGAAGATAATTTAGAAAAAAATCTCCAGGCAGGTAGAGGGAAAAACAAAAAGGTGAGAATAAATTGAGAAGAAGATTAAAGAATAATCCAGCAGTCTCCATATCTAACACACAATTTTTAAAGGTAAAAATGAAAATAAATAGGTTAAAATATCAAAAAATAATGCATAAACATTTTCTAGAACTGAGAGCATGGGTTTCTAGATTAGACACATACACACACACAAACACCCAGCAATTTAATCATTGACAAATATCAGAATATCAGATGTAGCAGCTAGTATCTAAACATCATCCTCCAATGACCCATACCTGGTAGTACTCACACTGGGAGTTGGTATCCTGCCATTCAATCTAGTCCTAGATAAAATAGAAAGTGGCAAATATGACATTGAAGGACTTACAAGGTTAGTCACACAAGGTCACAAAGACCATCTAGGTTCTGTCTTAGTACACTTCTTCCAGAATCAGTGACCCTGCAATCAAATGTTCATAGCACTTTCAGAGGCCACTCTGGAAGACAATCCCAGCTGATCTTCCAACTGATAACCAGCACCAACTGCAACCCATGCAAATAAGTCTTCTTAGACATTCTGCCTAATCAAACTTTCAGGTGACTTTATCTGCAATAACTATCTAACTGCAACTTCATGAGGGATGCCAGGTAGGTTCAGTCAACTCACAGGACCATACAGGATAACAATAAATCGCTGTTCTAAGGCACTGAATCTGGGAATGTATTTTGGGTTCCTGTGACAATTCCAATGGTGGGGAGGGGAAGTTCTTCCCAAATAACACCAAGCAATTCTTGGACAGCAAGAATTTAACTGAGTTCCGACACTATCGATCTACCCAAAGATAGCATCAGACTCCATAGTTGGGGGGTTCAGTCCGAAAAGACTGTCTCCCCACTTCCATTGCCAGTCCAGGTTGTTACCTGTACTTCTGACCAACTGGCTATAAATGAGAGATTCCAACAACTCCTCCCTGTGTTTGATTAATTTGCTAGAGAGGCTCACAGAACTCAGAGAACACTTTACTTACTAGAACACCAAATTATTATAAAAGGATATAATTAAGGAACAGCCATGGGACTCCCCTGCTGGTGCAGTGGTTAAAAATCCCCCTGCCAATGCAGGAGACATGAGTTCGAGCTCTGGTCCAGGAAGATCCCACGTGCTGTGGAGCAACTAAACCCATGTGGCACAACTACTGAGCCTGTGCTCTACAGCCCAAGAGCCACAACTACTGAGCCCACATGCTGCAACTTCTGAAGTCTGTGCACCTAGAGCCCATGCTCTGCAACAAGAGAAGCCACTGCAATGAGAAGCCCACATACCACAACGAAGAGTAACAGCCCACTTGCCACAACTAGAGAAAGCCCATGCACAGCAACAAAGACCCAACGCAGCCAAAAAGAAATAAATTAATTAATAAATAAATTAATTAATTAATTTAGAAAAGGGAAAGCCAGACAGAAAAGATTCATAGAGCAAGGTATGCCCTCTCCAGGTGTGCAACTCTCCCCAAATCTCCAAGTGTTCACCAACTCAGAAGCACGCCAAACCCAGTCCTTTTTGATATTTATAGAGGCTTCCTCATATAGGCACTGTTGATTAGATCCTTGGCCACTGGTGACTGAGTCAACCTTCAGTCTTCTTCCCCTCCCTAGATGTCAGATGCTGAGAATAAAAATTGCAATTTTCTAAGCACAGCCTTAGGGACCTAGGAGCATTCCAAAAGTCACTTCATTAAAATAACAAAAGACATATTTATCAATGTACATCAATTAGGTAATTCCATGTACCAGAAATGGAGATGAAGACCAAATATGTTTCTTATTATAAATCACAATAACACAAGAAGACTGCTTATAGCAGCAATATATGCCTGAAATGCCAGAATACACTAAATATTTTGGAAAAAAAAGAGGAAAGAAAGAAGAAAACAAAAAACAATGAAACATATTAACAAACTGAAGAATCAAAACCATATGATCATCTCAGCAGACACAGAAAAAGCTTTTGACAAAATTCAACACCCATTTATGATAAAAACTCTCCAGAAAGTGAGCATAGAGGGAACCTACTTCAAAATAATAAAAGCCATATACGACAAACCCACAGCAAACATCATGCTCAATGGTGAAAAACTGAAAGCATTTCCTCTAAGATCAGGAACAAGACAAGGATGTTCACTCTCACCACTATTACTCAACATAGTTTTGGAAGTCTTAGCCACAGCAATCAGAGAAGAAAAAAAAATAAAAGGAATACAAATTGAAGACAGCCTCTTCCATAAGTGGTGCTGGGAAAACTGGATAGCTAGATGTAAAAGAATGAAATTAGAACACTCCCTAACACCACACACAAAAATAAACTCAAAATGGATTAGAGACCTAAATGTAAGACCAGACACTATAAAACTCTTAGAGGAAAACATAGGAAGAACATAAATCACAGCAAGATTTTTTTCATCCACCTCCTAGAGTAAAGGAAATAAAAACAAAAATAAACAAATGGGACCTAATGAAACTTAAAACCTTTTGCAAATCAAAGGAAACTACAAACAAGATGAAAAGACAACCCTCAGAATGAGAGAAAATATTTGCAAACGAATCAATGGACAAAGGATTAATCTCCAAAATATATAAACAGCTCATGCAGCTCAATATTTAAAAAAAACAAACAACCCAATCAAAAAATGGGCAGAAGACCTAAATAAACATTTCTCCAAAGAAGACATACAGATGGCCAAAAGCACATGAAAAGCTGCTCAAGATCACTAATTATTAGAGAAATGTAAATCAAAACTACCATGAGGTATCACCTCACACCAGTTAGAATGGTCATCATCAGAAAATCTACAAACAAATGCTGGAGAGGGTGTGGATAAAAGGTAACCCTCTTGCACTGTTGGTATGAATGTAAATTGATACAGCCACTATGGAGAACAATATGGAGGTTTCTTAAAAAAATAAAAATAGAACTATCATATGACCCAGCAATCCCACTACTGGGCATATACCCAGAAAAATCCATAATTCAAAAAGACACATGCACCCCAGTGTTCATTGCAGCACTATTTACAATAGCCAGGTCATGGAAGCAACCTAAATGCCCATCGACAGATTAGTGGATAAAGAAGATGTGGCACATATATTGAATGGAATATTACTCAGCCATAAAAAGGAATGAAATTGGGTCATTTGTAGAGACGTGGCTGGATATAAAGACTGTCATACAGAGTGAAGTAAGTCAGAAAGAAAAAAACAAATATCATATATTAATGCATATATGTGGAACCTAGAAAAATGGTACAGATGAACCAGTTTGCAGGGCAGAAATAGAGACACAGATGTAGAGAACAAACATATAGACACCAAGGGCAGAAAGTGGTGGGCGGGTGGTGGTGGTGGGATGAATTGGAAGATTGGGATTGGCATATATACACTAATGTGTATAAAATAGATGACTAATTTTTAAATTTAAAAATTAAGAAAACATAAAAACAAGAAACCAGTGAAACATAGGAAACTTAGAAAAGCATTGGGACTGTTGGGCATGAGAATAGCAGTAGTTTTATCAAAGGTATCTCTAGGAAGTAAAAGATAATGAAGTAATGTATTCAAATTTCTTTGAAAAAATTATTTTTATCCTAGAATTTTAATATCAATTAAACTGGTAAAAAAGTGAAGGCTAAAACCAAAAAAACAAAATACAAAACCTGCTTTAGACATACAAAGCCTCAAAATATTCACTTCTCAAACATGACCAATGAAAGATTTAATTAAGGGATACACGAAAAAAAGGAAAGCATTTAGGACACTACATAAAAGTTCAAACACCAGAACATTCTGGCAGACCTAAAGTATTAGCAAAGCAAAGAGAATCAGGAAAAGAAGGGCATCAGGAGTAGGATCTATGGAAAAGGGAAGAAAAAACTAATTAATAGATAAACTGAAACTTTTGAGATTTTAGAAAAGAGTACTGATAGGTTTATGATAAATATGTTGGGCTACTTGGAAATACCTAGAAATATGTTCATAGAAAGAAATATTTATGGGACTTCCCTGGTGGTGCAGTGGTTAAGACTCTGCATTCCCAATGCAAGGGGCCTGGGTTTGATCCCTCGTCAGGGAACTAGATCTGCATGCTGCAACTAAAGATCCTGCACGTGGCAACGAAGATCCCACGTGCCGCAACTAAGACCCAGCACAGCCAAATAAATAAATAAATATTAAATACAAAATTAAATATTATGTACTATTAGGCTGTAAATAATTGAAAAAATAATTGTGATATAAATACTTATGGGAGAGACTAAAAGAGATATAGGAGGTGGAGGTGGAATAAGAAAGTTAAATCTAATCTATTGTCTATTGACAGAAAGTAAGTAGTATCTGACACTGACCGATCCATATAGAACAATATAAAACCTCAAATTCACAATTCAGAAGTAAATAGAAGAGAATACGTTAACAAGGATAAAAGTGAATGTCTCTGTGTCTCTGCGGAATGCAAGTAAGCTGTGATGGCAAACAGACAGTTTCTGTTGTTTTGTTATAAAATGTTTAATATTAATTGGCTTTATTATGTTTTGGCTTTACTATGTTCAAATTTTATTGAAGACATGAATAAGGTGCCCAGAAGAAAAATCTTTAAAAGTAAACACTTTACACTGTTTTATGCTATAAATGCAAATGAATTCCCGAATGTACAAACTAATAAGCCAAAGAAAAGAGTGTATGAGAGTTTTCCACATATCACAAGAACAACAGATCATATCAAACTTTTTAATATCTGCCCATCTGATATGTAGAAAATTAGAAACAGAATGTTGACTTACTTTACATTTGCCCCATCAGTATTGAGACTGGACATCTTTTTCAATGTTTACTGGCATATTTTCGCCAGGAAATTTCTTGTTAATTTCATCTTCCCACTTTCTACTGAGTCACTTATCTTCGGGGGCACATGTGTGAGTGTCCACTGCCACTCTCCCATCTCTATCCAATTCTCTTTTCCCCTGCTCGGTAGGCATAGGGGAAGATGAGTAAATCCTTTAAGAAGACATAAAACAGAGGAATGAACTGTTATCCTCTCACTCTTTTTAATTAACATCATTTCAGCAACAACTTTCTTAGAATATCACATTTGTTTTTTTTAATAAAAAAATTGTATATATTTAAAGTATACAACCTGACAATTTGATGTACACATACACTGTGAAATGATTACTACAGATTTTGTGCATGTGTGGTGAGAATGCTTCAGATCAACTGTCTTAGCAGATTTCAAGTATGCAATACAGCACTAATAACTCAAGTCACCATAATGTACATTGGCTCTCTAGAATTTATTCATAAATAACTGAACCTTTGCATTCTTTGACCAACATCTCCCACATTTGGTTTTGGGATGCAAGTTTTTCCCTACCTTCCCTGTGTAGAGGAGAGGGGAAATTTTCTCAAAGCTACAGAGATTGTGCTCCCCATAGAAGCAAGTATTGGATAATTCTCTACTTCTCTCTTCACTGAGGTACCTCTCATATGGACTCAGGTGGGAGTGTGCAGTTTGGCTGTGGAGGGGAAGAGTTGTAGTGATGATAGTGGTTGCTTGATATTAAGTCACAGGAATAAAACTGTACTCCCAAATGACAGATTCCTTTTAAAAATGTGAATTTAGTCCTATTTGTCACAACCATTGGTCCCTATCTTGGGACTGTAAGGCAAGAGGACAAGTTCCATTTAAGATCCTGTTGAATAAATATCTTGAGTGTGCAAACTGAAGGTTAAAATGTGTAAACACATTTTATCCAAGGACATTGCCTTAGTACAGGAGGCTCTCTGAACAGACCCTAAGATAAGGATTTGGATGTTGGTACATTATTTAGGAGTTGCCTCAGGAAGCCCAGTGAGGGGAGTACGGATCAGCAAAGTCCAAATATGCCAATGAAGTGTTCATTAAAGTGTGACTTATTGCTGTGGGCTCCCACCACTGGAGACCCTCTGCAGACTCGACAGCATGCACCTCAGCCTTGTTCCACTGCAGAACAGGGACAGGGAGATGAACATGTTCACCTTAATACTATTCCCCATTCCTTGTTAAACCAGGGTGGATCCCAGGAGCATTAAATCACAGCTTCTATAGGGCTGCCTTTCCCATATGATTAGCAAGCTTCCAAGGCACCAGAGAACATGTTCAGCAAAGAGATAAAAAGACACTTGTGGGCTTCCCTGGTGGTGCAGTGGTTGAGAATCTGCCTGCCAATGCAGGGGACATGGGTTCGAGCCCTGGTCTGGGAAGATCCCACATGCCGTGGAGCAACTGGGCCCGTGAGCCACAACTACTGAGCCTGTGCGTCTGGAGCTTTTGCTCCGCAACAAGAGAGGCCTGCGCACTGCAATGAGGAGTGGCCCCTGCTCTCTGCAACTAGAGAAAGCCCACGCACAGAAACTAAGACTCAACACAGCCAAAAATAAATAAATAAATAAATAAATAAATAAAATTTTTTTAAAAAGCACTGGTATTTAAAAAGTAAGAAGCTCGTAGATTTCTACAAACTCCCCACCCCACCTGCTGGTGAACTTAGAGCTGGACTGAGAGACTCTGGGTGGAATCTCAACAATGTCAGCTGTGATAAAGCAATAGTCTTGCAACTAGATTTTCTGATTCCAAATTCAGTTGTCTGTGTGCTTCCAATCATCTATATTTTAATTACAGGAGAAAGATGGGTGGTTTCCATGGAAACCTCAAAGACACAACAATACAGAAGAATTCAGTCTTCCAAGCCTTTCATTTTATTTTTGGTTGTCTTATTAGTTATTTCAATGTGAATAGTATATATCTAACTACCTAAAGTCCTGAATGGAAGGAAATAAAATGAAATATTTATTGTGTTAAAATTATCTTGGATGTGTGGAGAAGAGGAAAGATGTAATAGGCTGTCTTACATTTCTATTCAACTAATCCAAACTGATAAGGATTTTTTTTAAATTATCGTAATATATAAGATAGTTACATGGCAATGAGTTCATAATTTTAGGCTACTATCTAGCAGGAAAAATCTTAGAGAAATTTGACTATTGAAAGAAGCATCTTTGATACTGCCCCTTACCTGAAGGTGTCTCTTTCTCTACTTATTGTCATATAAGAATGTTCTGTAAGTAGCTTTGAAAATGTATTTTATAATTGAGTGAACATATTCTGTAAATGATATATCTCATGATAACTGTAGAATATTCTTTGGACCTAAAACTACAAGGAGAGTTAACCAAGTTTTGTGCCACATATTTCTACTAAAGGAATTGTTCTGGCCCCGTGTAAGAGCCAAGCACATTGAAAAAATAAGAGATGGATAAAGTGGGAGTAGGCACAGGAAGAGGAAAGCAGTAATGCTAACAATGTTGGAAAGAAATGGAGAGACTCTTACCCTGGATATCTGAAGCATTCAAAGACAATTTAGAATGATTGAAGAGTTTATAATGATGATGCCTAGGAGAATAGAGATGGGGAGAACAATAAAAGGAGACAATAAGGGACCTTCTTGTCTAAGGTTCTCCCTGTCTGCAAACATGGAGAAAACTCTTGTTCTGAAGACTCCCTTAGACTGGACTATTATGAGGTTCCGATCTTTTGTAAGCAATCTACAAAATTAATGTAATCCACATGCATATATTTTCGGTTAATTATAACTTATCAAAAGGTGTTTGAGTCCTTAAGAGGCTATTGGGAATCCAAGTTGCTCAGTGAATCATAATTTCTAAGATGTGCCTAATTAGGACTAAGTAAAGTGGAAGATACTAAACAGGGAAGAGTATCCTTGGGGTATTTGAAAAATGGGTAAGGGATTCTTAGACTGGGAAGTGGAGTGAGTTCATGACCCAAATTAAAGAAGAAGAGGAACTAACTGCCTTTAATGACATTTATAGGGAGTAAGTCTAGCATTATCTTTATAAGTAGGAAACCTTGGTTAGATTTGTAAATTGAAATATGAATGGGAGTTTAGTCAAACCCAGGATAGTTATAAGTAAAATAGGCCAAAGGACCCTCTTGTCTCAGAAAGCAAATAAAGAAGAAAAAAGATTGAATTGTGAGCCAAAGCAAGAGACAACTTAAAAGGAAAACAGGCTTTATTTTTTTTCTCATTAAGGTAAAGAGATGGTGAGATTGATAATGGACACTCTTAGATGGATTAAGCAGGGGTATATTTTAAATTCTTAATTCATTTATTCACTCAATAGACATTAATTGAACAAATACCATTTGAAAATTCATGTGTCAGATCCAAAAGCTGAGGAATCTCCGAGATATCTTTTCAATGCTGAATAGTTGGATTCAACATTGATTTCATTTCTACATTTGTTGACGTATAAATAGCTTATACCCTGATAAATATTCATGTACTTAAAATCATTTTGTTTACTCACATATATTGACCTGAGAGAGTGTTACTATAAATAACTAATTTCTAATAAAGACTGAATGAGTGATACAAAAGATAATCCACACTTGATGAGTAAAACATCATTTCCATATGCATTATCTATTTTATTAATAGCTCAATTCAGTTTAACCATTATTTATAATTGGTTGAATTGAATTGAACTATACTGAATAATCACTATGTCTCAGGCATTGTGCTAAGCTAGGTGCTACAGATTTTGTTTGAAGAGTAAATTGTGTATTTGTTCTCAAAGAATTTAAAGTGTGAGAGATAGATACAGAGGCAAACTGTTTTGACCTACTGTAACATGCTAACTATAATTATAGAAATATGCATGGGATACAATGACATCAAACACATTGTGAGGTGGGACAAAGTAACATCGTTATCCCATTCCAGATGATGAAATTGAAATTCAAGACACAGAAAGACTTAGGCAGAGTCATGCTGATAATAAATAACTACATGGCAAAGACAGTACAGGGGACAACCTTCTGAGTACAAGTCAAGTCTTCTTCATTGGATGAGAAATTTGGCCTTCCCTGAAAGATTTATTAGTGAACTTTGGTGGATCAGAGAAAATAGGAAAATCAGATAACTTGAGTAGAAATTTTGCCACCTCAACCTGAGTGTAGCTTTTTTTGACTCCCTTAATATTATTTTTGTTTCGCCATATTGGAGCTGTGGTGGAGGAAAAAAGACCATCTAAAGAAGCCATATTTCTAAATGCTTCTAGGTACTTCCTCACCCTCATTTCTTTACAACAATTTGCATCAGGCTGGAGGAAAGAAAATCAATGTAGGCAACGTCTCTGCTCAGGGTCCAGTCACCTTCTAGTTGGTCTAAACATAGATCATGTACACACTTGATCTAATTTGTGCACTTGTGCTATAGTAATAATGGATCCCGATACTTTTACCAGTGGAAGAAAAATGTTTTGAAAGAATAGCTGCCATCTACATAAGATAAAAAGACATAAGATAAAAAGACATGTTGCCCTAAACTTCTTACCTTGGTTATTTGATGAATATTTGGTTGTCTTTTCTTCTTGTGTTTATCTATTCCTTCTATCCCCTAAGTTTCTTTGTTAAAAGTCTTCACTAAAGAAGTTGGTAACTCTGCTAAATAACAATAGTGGTGAAAGTATTTGGTTTCCTTGGGAATAAAAATAATTCCAATTTCACTTTTTGATTTAATAATTTTGTTATGAAACTAATTTCACTTTCTGAATTTGAAACAAATTCAAAGCAAAGGATACCTTAGTTCTTTCTCCTGAAGCATCTGGTAACCAAAACCCCAATATCCAAGAAACACAATGATGACCTTTCTCTCTGGAACCCATCTCTGGATTAGCTTCGACAGGCACAGAATGGATGCAAGTTCCAAACCTCCGTTAATCTCAAAGTGAACTCAGTAGACCTTAGAGAATAAAAAGGAAACTATTTTGTACATGGATAATTCCACCTAGGACAATTTCCAGGGTCTGACACTGGATTTGGGAACACTTGAACATCAAATCCTAAATAATAGATCTTAGCAACCAACAGCTGGAAAGCTCCAAAGCCCTGCTTTTACTTTTAAAAAAATCATCTACAACACTAAAATAAATGCTATAGAATTATGTTCCCTCTGGGAAAAGTGAAACAAAACAATTTCAAATAAAATATGAAGACATCTTTGCCTAAAATCTTCCTGAAAGTCCTTTTCTGCTTCTGTAGAACATGATTAAGGACTTTAGTCAGTGTCATGATGGATTAGCTTAATTCAGGCAGTTCCTGTTCCACCAGCAGGTCACCCTTGGGTGGTTACGTAAACTTATATTTAAATGAATAGAAGTTTGAATTGTTTGTAGTGGAGATATTTGTTCTTAGAATTGTGTACTTATTTGCCTAGGAGATTTCTAAAGTGTAATATCTCATTGGGAGGTAAAAATGGTTTGTTGTCCTGTCAGTGACTGGAAACCTGTGTTAAAATACAAGCTTCTTGAGGCTGCTATTCATTGAGTGTTTGGGGAAAGGTTAATTGGATAGAAACTGGTATTATCATAACTCAGGAGCCTAAGAAGACCTCAGCAATTACAGATGTCTCTATTTCAATGGAGAACTGACAATTTGAAAAAGAAATCTTAAGAGCTATCATTCCAGGTACAATGAGGTCTGTAAAGAAATATGAAGTGGTTCCCTGTCACCAAGACCTTACCATCTTTGTGAGGAGACAACACATGAAATAAAGTAATAAATAACAGAAAAAATAAAATAAAATATTATGTTATACAGTGCATATTACAAGTGCAGCAAAGTGTGAGAGAAAGAGGAATTCTTATAGATTCAGATATGGAGAAAAAGAGAGAGAAGTGAAGGGTGAACTTAGGTAGCTGATTTTCTATTTTGCAGGATCTTCAAAGCTGGACTCAAGAAAAAAGTTATAATCCTTGGTAGTAAAGAATTCTTTTACATTCTTGAGCAAGAAGGTGATGTTGAAAAAAGTATATGTTCACATGTGTGTAATATACACATGTATCATATACACATTTGTATATATCTATATTTACTATACATACATATACTATATATATGAATTATGTAATTACATAATTGTAATACTCATATATAGTGTACATATATTTCTAGTATATATATAATTATATAGAAAGAAAGGAAGGAAGAAAGGGAAAGAAGGAAGGAGGGAAGGAAAGAAGGAAGTAAAGAAGGAAGAAAACATGGAAAATTTTGGAGCAGTCATGAAGCTGGCTTAGAAGGAAAAGTGACTGAAGGCAGACAGAAGTTAAAAAGCTCTTGAAGTAATTCAGCCAAGAGTTTGATGAGAACATAAACTAAGATGGTGGCAGTAAAGACACTTCCACAAACTGACTCTTTAGGCCATTTTGTTTAAATTATTATAGTGTGTGAGGGAAATGAGTATAAAAAAGTTAATAGAGTTTTAATTCTCTGTTTACATATATATTTTTTTACTGGATGCAAGAATAATAATACTGTATACTATTGACAAAGAGCTGATTTGCAGAGAAATATTCAGTTTGTGGCCCTCAAGCATATATTCAGAGCCCATAAATAGTGTCATCACACTTAGTATTCTCCAAGGCGTACCTAGAACCAAAAGTAAATATTTTTTTCAGTAGAATTAGCAAGAAACTTCTTTAACTTTAACTTTAACTTTTTATTTTGTAATAATTTTAGTCTTGCATTAAGTTACAAAAAGTAGTACAGAGAGTTTCCTGATATCCTTCTCTCAGATTTCGCCAGTGAGAGCATCTTTCATGATCATAGTACAGTGATCAAAACCAGGAAGGTCATGTTGTTGTAATACAATTAACTAAACTATTTACCTTATTTGGATTTTACCAGTTTTAATGTGTACTCATTGTTTTGGTATATATTTTCATAATGTTTTATTATATGTATAGCACTGTATAACCACCATCAAAATCAGGGTGCAGATCTGTTCCAATACACCAAAGAAAGTCTTTCATGTTACCCCTTTACAAGCATTCTCCCCCAAACACTAACCCTTGGCAACAACTAATTTATTCTTCATCACTGTAATATTGTTTTGTCGAGATATTTTCCATTTTTCAATTGAGGAAAAAAGATTAGAAACAGTAAGTTGAACATTACAAGAGGAGAACTGGAATGGCAGTATTCTTTGAGGTATACCCTTTTCCCAAGACCACTCAAGGTCAAAATGATTATTTTTCTTATTTTTCTTATACACTGCAATTGATTAACTTTGGCAAGTAGTACTTCCAGCAACTGTGTGATAAATAACAATCTTAGCCTTCTGCTTTTGTCTGTAAGATCACATATCTAGTGTATTTAATCATCAATTAATATATGTCAAACCATATATGTAGGGATGTGTGCATGTATGTATGTGTGTATGAATATTTATCCTTTTGTTTCTTGACAAAAATTGGAATACATAGAATACATTATATATATACTGTTATAAATATTTTGGATGAATTTTTCTAACTTCTCCTCCACTTTCCTAATTGGAGAGATTGAAAAGTTAAAGTCTACATTTTGCACAGGTCCTTGTACTTAAGTCTTAGCATACAAATTAAGTTTCACTAATTATATGTGTACATAAGAAACTTAAAGACAGAAGTGAATTTGGAAGTCCTCTTCTTGTTATTTCAGCTTGCAGGCAAGGTTTGGAGACAAGAGTGCTTGAAGTCAATTGTTGCAACAAGACACAACATTTTATTTTTTTAATTAAAAAGAATTTTTTTTACTGGAGTATAATTGCGTTTCAATGTTGTATTAGTTTCTGCTGTACAATAAAGTGAATCAGGGAGGACCTTCAAGTTGGCGGCAGAGTAAGACGTGGAGGTCACCTTCCTTCCCACAAATACATCAGAAATACATCTACATGTGGAACAACTCCTAAAGAACACTTACTGAACGCTGGCAGAAGACCTCAGACCTCCCAAAAGGTAAGAAACTCCCCACGTACCTGGGTAGAGCAAAAGAATAAAGAGAAAACAGAGACAAAAGAATGGGGACAGGACCCTCTATGAGGGAGGTGTGAAGGAGGAAAATTTTCCACACACTAGGAAGCCCCTTCACTGGTGGAGATGGGGGTTTGGGCGGGGGAAGCTTTGGAGCCACGAAGGAGAGCGCAGCAACAGGGGTGCAGAGGGCAAAGCGGAGAGATTCCCACAGAGGATCGGTGCCGACCAGCACTCACCATCCCAAGAGGCTTGTCTGCTCACCCGCTGGGGTGGGTGGGGGCTGGGAGCTGAGGCTCGGGCTGCGGAGGTCGGATCCCAGGGAGAGAACTGGGGTTGGCTGCATGAACACAACCTGAAGGGGGCTAGTGTGCTACAGCTAGCAGGGACGGAGTTTGGGAAAAAGTCTGGATCTCCCAGAGAGGCAAGAGACCATTATTTCAGGGTGCACGAAGAGAGGTGATTCAGAGCACCAGCTAAACGAGCTCCACAGGTGGGCGCAAGCCATGGCTATCAGTGCGGACACCAGACACGGGCATGAAATGCTAAGGCTGCTACTGCTGCCACCAAGAAGACTGTGTGCAAGCATAGCTCACTATCCACACCTCCCCTCCCGGGAGCCTGTGCAGCCCATGATCCAGGGACAACTTCCACAGGAGAACACACAGCCCACCTTAGGCTGGTTCAATGTCACGCTGGCCTCTGCCATCACAGGCTTGCCCCACATTCTGTACCCTTCCTTCCTCCTGGCCTGAGTTAGCCAGAGCACCCTAATCAGCTGCTCCTTTAACCTGGTCCTGTCTGGGTGGGGAACAGTCACCCTCAGGCGACCTACATGCAGAGGCAGGACCGAATCCAAAGCTGAACCCCAGGAACTGTGCAAACAAAGAGAAAGGGAAATTTCTCCCAGCAGCCACAGGAGCAGTGGATTAAATCTCCACAATCAACTTGATGTACCCTGCAACTGTGGAATACCTGAAAAGATAACGAATCATCCCAAAATTGAGGCGGTGGACTTTGGGAGTAACTGTAGACTTGGGGTTTGCTTTCTACATCTAATTTGTTTCTGGTTTTATCTTAGTTTAGTATATAGAGCTTATTGTCATTGGTAGATTTGTTTATTAATTTGGCTGCTATTTTTTTATTGATTTGGCTGCTATCTTCCTTTATATATATATATATATATATATATATATATATATATATATATATACTTTTTCCCTTTTTCTCTTTTTGTGAGTGTATATATATATATGATTCTTAGTGTGATTTTGTCTGTATAGCTTTGCTTTTACCATTTGTCCTAGGGTTCTGTCTGTCCCTTTTTTTTTTTTTAAGTATAGTTTTAGCGCTAGCTATCATTGGAGGATTTGTTTTTTTGGTTTGATTGCTCTCTTCTTTCTTTCTTTTTTAATTACTTTATTACTTTTAATAATTTTTTAATTTTTATTTTAATAACTTTATTTCATTTTATTATTATTTCTTTTTCTTTCTTAACTTTTTTCCCTTTTTTTCTGAGCCACATGGCTGACAGGGACTTGGTGATCCAGCCAGTGTCAGGCCTGAGGCTTTGAGGTGGGAGAGCTGAGTTAAGGACATTGGCCCATCTGAGACCTTCCAGCCCCATGTAATATGAAACTGTGAATGCTCTCCCAGAGATCTCCATCTCAACACTAAGACCCAGCTCCATTCAACGACCAGCAGGCTACAGTGTTGGACACCCTATGCCAAACAACTAGCAAGACAGGAACACAGCCCCACCCATTAGCAGAGAGGCTGCCAAAAATCATAAGTTCACAGACACCCCAAAACACACCACCAGACGCAGTCCTCCCCAATAGAAAGACAAGATCCAGCCTCATCCACCAGAACACAAGAACCAGTCCCCTCCAACAGGAAGCCTACACAACCAACTGAACCAACATTACTCACTGGGGACAGACACCACAAACAATGGGAACTACAAACCTGCAGGCTGTGAAAAGGAGACTGACCCCAAACACAGTGAGTTAATCAAAATGAGAAGACAGAGAAATACACAGCAGATGAAGGAGCAAGGTAAAAACCCACCAAACCAAACAAATGAAGAGGAAATAGGTAGTCTACCTGAAAAAGATTCAGAGTAATGATAGTAAAGATGATCCAAAATCTTGGAAATAGAAAGGAGAAAATACAAGAAACGTTTAACAAGGACCTAGAAGACCTAAAGATAAACAAACAACAATGAACAACACAATAAATAAAACTAAAATTCTCTAGAAGGAATCAATAGCAGAATAACAGAGGCAGAAGAATGGATAAGTGACCTGGAAGATAAAATAGTGGAAATAAATACCACAGAAGAGAATAAAGAAAAAAGAAAGAAAAGAATTGAGGACAGTCTCAGAGATCTCTGGGACAATATTAAACACACCAATTTCCGCATTATAGAGGTCCCAGAAGAAAAAAAGCGAAAAAAAAGGGGACTGAGAAAATATTTGAAGAGATTATAGTTGAAAACTTCCCTAATATGGGAAAGGAAAGAGTAACTCAAGACCAGGAAGCACAGACATTCCCATGCAAGATAATTCCAAGGAGAAACACAACAAGACACATATTAATCAAACTATCAAAAATTAACTAAAAAGAAAAAATATTAAAAGCAGGACCGGAAAAGCAACAAATAACATACAAAGGAATCTCCAAAGGTTAACAGCTGATCTTTGGCAGAAACTCTGCAAGCCAGAGGGAGTGGCAGGACATATTTAAAGTGAAGAAATGGAAAACCCTATAACCAAGATTATGCTACCCAGCAAGGACCTCATTCAGATTTGATGGAGAAATTAAAATCATTACAGACAAGCAAAAGCTGAGAGAATTCAGCACCACCAAACCAGCTTTAAAACAAATGCTTAAGGAACTTCTCTAGGCAGGAAACACAAGAGAAGGAAAAGACCTACAATAATAAACCCAAAACAATTAAGAAAATGATAATAGGAACATACATATCAATAATTACCTTAAATGTAAATGGATTAAATGCTTCAACCAAAAGACATAGGCTGGCTGAATGGATACAAAAAAAAGACCTATCTATATGCTGTCTACAGGAGACCCACTTCAGACCTAGGGACACATACAGACTGAAAGTGAGGGGATGGAAAAAGTTATTCCATGCAAATGGAAATCAAAAGAAAGCTGGAGTAGCAATTCTCATATCAGACAAAATAGACTTTAAAATAAAAACTATTACAAGAGACAAAGAAGGACACTACATAATGATCAAGGGATCGATCCATGAAGAAGATATAACAATTGTAAATATTTATGCACCAATATAGCAGCACCTCAATACATAAGGCAAATGCTAACAGCCATAAAATGTGAAATTGACAGTAACACAATCATAGTGGGGAACTTTAACACCCACTTTCACCAAAGGACAGATCTTCCAAAATGAAAATAAATAAGGAAACACAGCTTTTAATGACACATTACACAAGATGGACTTAGTTGGTTTTATAGAACATTTCAACCCAAAACAACAGAATACACTTTCTTCTCAAGTGCTCATGGAATATTTTCCAGGATAGAACATATCTGGGTCACAAATTAAGCCTGGGTAAGTATAAGAATATTGAAATCTTATCACATATCTTTTCAGAATGCAACGCTATGAGACTAGATATCAATTACAGGAAAAAAATCTGTAAAAAATACAAACACATGGAGGATAAACAATACACTACTAAAGAACCAAGAGATCACTGAAGAAATCAAAGAGGAAATCGCAAAATACCTAGAAAAAAATGACAATGAAAACGCGACGACCCAAAACCTATAGGATGCAGCAAAACAGTTCTAGGACGGAAGTTTAGAGCAATACAATGCTACCTCAAGAAACAAGACACATCTCAAATAAACAACCTAACCTTACACCTAAAGCAATTAGAGAAAGAAGAACAAACAAACAAAAAAAAGAACAAGAAAAGGAGAAGTAACAACTGACACTGAAAAATACAAAGAATCACGAGAGACTACTACAAGCAACTATATGCCAATAAAATGGACAACCTGGAAGAGATGTACAAATGCTTAGAAAAGCACAACCTTCCTGAGACTGAACCAGGAAGAAACAGAAAATATAAAAAGACAAATCACAAGCACTGAAATTGAAACTGTGATTAAAAATCTTCCAACAAACAAAAGCCCAGGACCAGATGGCTTCACAGATGAATTCTATCAAACATTTAGAGAAGAGCTAACACCTATCCTTCTCAAACTCTTCCAAAATATATCAGAGGGAGGAACACTCCCAAACTTATTCTACGAGGCCACAATCACGCTGATACCAAAACCAGATAAAGATGTCACAAAAAAAGAAAACTACAGGCCAATATCACTGATGAACATAGATGCAAAAATCCTCAACAAAATCCTAGCAAACAGAATCCAACAGTACGTTAAAAGGTTCATACACCATGATCAAGTGGGGTTTATCCCAGGAATGCAAGGATTCTTCAATATACACAAATCAGTCAATGTGATAAACCATATTAACAAATTGAAGGAGAAAAACCATATGATCGTCTCAATAGATGCAGAAAAAGCTTTTGATAAAATTCAACACCCATTTATCATAACAACCCTCCAGAAAGTAAGCATAGAGGGAATTTACCTCAACATAATAAAGGCCATATATGACAAACCCACAGCCAACATCATTCTCAATGGTGAAAAACTGAAACCATTTCCATTAAGATCAAGAAGACAAGGTTGCCCACTCTCACTATTATTATTCAACACAGTTTTGGAAGTTTTAGCCAGAGCAATCAGAGAAGAAAAAGAAATAAAAGGAATCCAAATCAGAAAGGAAGAAATAAAGTTGTCACTGTTTGCAGATGACATGTTACTATACATAGAGAATTCTAAAGATGCTACCAGAAAACTACTAGAGCTAATCAATGAATTTGGTAAAGTAACAGGATACAAAATTAATGCACAGAACTCTCTTGCATTCCTAAACATTAATGATGAAAAATCTGAAAGAGAAATTAAGGAAAGAATCCCATTTACCATTGCAACAAAATGAATAAAATACCTATGAATAAACCTATCTAAGGAGGTAAAAACCTATATGCATAAAACTATAAGACACTGATGAAAGAAAGTAAAGATGATACAAACAGATGGAGAGATATACCATTTTCTTGGATTGGAAGAATCAACATTGTGCAAATGACTATACTACCCAAAGCAATCTACAGATTCAGTGCAATCCCTATCAATCTACCAATGGCATTTTTCACAGAACTAGAACAAAAATTTTCACAATTTGTATGGAACACGCAAAAGACCCCGAATAACCAAAGAAATCTTGAGAAAGAAATACGGAACTGGAAGAATCAGGCTCCCAGACTTCACACTATACTACAAAGCTACAGTAATCAAGACAATATGGTACTGACACAAAAACAGAAATATAGATCAATGGAACAGGATAGAAAGCCCAGAGATTAACCTTTGCACATATGGTCACCTTATTTTTGATAAAGGAGGCAAGAATATACAATGGAGAAAAGACAGCCTCTTCAATAAGTGGTTCTGGGAAAACTGGACAGCTACATGTTAAAGTATGAAATTAGAACACTACCGAACACCATACACAAAAATAAACTCAAAATGGATTAAAGACCTACATGTGAGGCCAGACACTATAAAACTCTCAGAGGAAAACATAGACAGAACACACTATGATATAAATCACAGCAAGATCCTTTTTGGCCCACCTCCTAGAGAAAGGGAAATAAAAACAAAAATAAACAAATGGGACCTAATGAAACTTAAAAGCTTTTGCACAGCAAAGGAAACCCATAAACAAGATGAAAAGACAACCCTCAGAATGGGAGAAAATATTTGCAAATGAAGCAACTGACAAAGGATTAATCTCCAAAATTTACAAGCAGCTCATGCAGCTCAATATCAAAAAAACAAACAACCCAATCCAAAAATGGGCAGAAGAACTAAATAGACATTTCTCCAAAGAAGATATACAGATCGCCAACAAACACATGAAGTATGGAAATTCCTTAAAAAATAAAAATAGAACTACCATACGACCCAGCAATCCCACTACTGGGCATATAGCCTGAGAAAGCCATAATTCAAAAAGAGTCATGTATCATAATGTTCCCTGAAGCTCTATTTACAATAGCCAGGACATGGAAGCAACCTAAGTGTCCAATGACAGATGAATGGATAAAGAAAATGTGACACATATATACAATGGAATATTACTCAGCCATAAAAAGAAACGAAATTGAGTTATTTGTAGTGAGGTGGATGGACCTAGAGATGGTCATACAGAGTGAAGTCAGAAAAAAAAACAAATACCGTATGCTAACACATATATATGGAATCAAAAAAAAAAAGAAAAAGAAAAAGGTTCTGATCAACCAAAGGCAGGCAGGAATAAATACCTAGACATAGAGAACAGACTTGAGTATACAAGGATGGTGAAATGTAAGCTGGGATGAAGTGAGATGGTGGCATGGACATATATACACTACCACATGTAAAATAGATAGCTAGTGGGAAGCAGCCGCATAGCACAGGGAGATCAGCTTGGTGCTTTGTGACCACCTAGAGGGGTGGGTTAGGGAGTGTGGGAGGGAGATGCGAGAGAGAGGAGTTATGGAGATATATGTATATGTATAGCTGATCACTTTGTTATACAGCAGAAACTAACACACCATTGTAAAGCAATTATACTCCAATAAAGATGTTAAAAAAAAAAAGCCAATCCAGTAACAGATATATATATATATGTTGGGGTTCTAACAGGTTAATATTTTGCTTTAATTGATAACTTATATGGGAGAAATAAAAATAAGCTAGGTTTTAATAAATACATAAGTAAATAAAGTGAATCAGCTATATGATTACCTGTATCCCCTTCCTCTTGGACCTCCCTCCCCCACCATCTCACTCATCTAGGTCATCACAGAGCACCAAGATGAGCTCCCTGTGCTATACAGCATGTTCTCACTAGCTATCTATTTTACACATGAGCTTTGTGATTACACAGTCACATTGTTGGTGGCAGGAGTAGTAAGCAGCAACAGCTTCTTGATCTCTTATTATCCAGTTTATGAATTTTATGAATTTTATCTCATTTTTATTTTTTCACTTTCCTATTTATAGATGATGTTCAGAACTTTTTCTTATTTAAGTGAATACTTGGTTTTACACCTCCATGAACTGCCTGCTCTTCTCTCATATCTTTTTCCCATGGTGCTTGTTTCCTTGTTCTTGTATTTTAGTGGCTTTTTATAAATTCTGTAATAAATGTGGGGATGTATATTTTAAGCATCTAATGCCAAACTTTTATTATTATTTTACTCAAATTTATCAGATATTATTATTTTTGCATTTCTATACCCTAATTTTCTTCCCCACCCCTGTATCATAGAGATATTATTCTATATTTTCTTCTAAATTTTTACTTTCTACATTTATGTCATTTAGTACAGTTAAGATTTATTTTGTGTATGGTATGAGATAATCAAATTTTATTCCTTTTCCACATGGAGAGTAAATTGCCTCAACATAATTTTTTCAAAAAAATTAATCTTCCTCAGTAATTCATAATATCAATTGTTAAGTATCCTAAGTTTCTCTATATATGTTCCATTTCTCAGTCTTGTTCAACAACTAATTTATTTGTGATTTTGTGCTCCAATACACTTCTTTTTAATTAGTATATATTTATTAAAAATCTTGACAGCTTGAAGGAAAAGTCTCATCCTCTTATTGTAATTTCTTTAATTGCCTTTTTTCTCTTTTCCTGCTTCATTATTTGTTATACAAATTTTAAGATAAAATGGCCAAAAACTTTTGTGAAAATACATTAAATTTATTTTTTCTCCTAAATTATCCCTGTTTATATGAATAAGCTCATTGCCTATGTTTCCAGTTTTTCTTATGTTTTCAGTGTTTTATTATTGTTGTTGTTGTTGTTCATGGGAATCTGGAAAAAAATAGGTTTAACATTTTATGTATTTAAGTTCATCATATTTTTCTTTGGTTTCTTTTTTAAGTTTTTCTTTTATATTAAGTTTTTCTTTTAGAAACTGTAGGATTTTCTTTTTCTATTTTTCTTGAGTGATTAAATCTTTGATCCATCTATTTTCTTTTCTTTTCCAGTTTTACTGAGATATGATTGACATACAGTACTATATAAGTTTAAGTTGCTCAGCATAGTAAGTTGACTCATATACATCATGACATGATTATCACACTAACTTTAGTCAACATTCATGATCTCATACAGATATAAAATTAAAGAAATAGAAAAAATATTTTTACTTGTGATGAGACCTCTTATGGTTTACTTTCTTAACAACTTTCATATGTAATGTACAGCAGGGTTCATTGTATTTATCATGTTGTACATTACATCCCTAGTACTTATTTATCTTATAACTGAAAGTCTGTACATTTTGACTGTCTTTGTCCACTTCCCCCACCCCTGGCCCCCCACATCTGGTAACCACAAATTTGATCTCTTTTTCAATGAGTTTTTTTGTTTCTTTCTGAAGTGTCATTGACCCACACCACTATGTTAGTTCCTATTACACAACATAGTGATTCGATATTTCTATAACTTTCAAAATGATTACCACCATAAGTCTAGTTAAAATATGTCACCATAAAAAGATATTATATAGTTATTGACTATATTCTCCAAACTATACATTTCATAGTTATGATTCATTTATTTTGCAACTGGAGTTTGTACCACTTAATTTGTTTTTTTATACCAAGTAAAAAATGTCAGACAGAGATAGACAAATACTGTAGGATTTCACTTATCTGTGGACTTTAAAATACAAAGCAAATGAATAAACATAACAAAACAGAAACAGAGAACAAAGAGGTGGTTGCCAGAGGGGAGGGGGGTACAGGGAGATTAAGAGGTACAAACTTCAGTTGCAAAATACATTTCTTTTTTAATCTCTAGGTCTATCAGTGTTTTCACAAATGGCAAGATTTCAATATTTTTATGGCTGAGTGACATTCTATTATATATATATATATATATATATATACACACACACACACACACACGTATATATATTTATCTACTACATATAGTATACATATAAAAACCACATTTGTGTTGACCTGCTTTCCCTAAGAAAATATCATATCCCAGTATTTTGCTCTGTTTTAGTGTTACCTGCCAGGCAGAATTATCCTTCCCTGACAATACTTTGTTTTCAGAAATTTAGTGCTCCCTTCTTTAAAATTCCTTTCAGCTGTCACCATAACCACATTGTTCCTGTAATTAGATTTTCCTTAAGTTTGAACAATATTTAGCTTATTTCTCATAGAGCCATTCAAATTTGTGCCCTTATTGTCTTCCCATCCTTTCCTATTAGATTTCTTTAAGCTGAGTAGAAGTTCTTAGGTTACTTTGGTCATCATCAGTGTGGTTAGTATATGTAGATCTGTAGAAATGAAGACCGTGCTCTGGCATTTCTCACTATTATGATGGTGTTCTTAAGGCTTCTCCTTCCATGGTCTCCCTAAACAAATGTTTATAGTAAAAATTTTACATTTATCACTCAGAAAGGAAACAAAGTTTAAGTTGTCATGAAAACTTAACTTTTATCATTTAGGCAAGAAAACTCTATCAGTTCCAAGAGAAAGAAACAGAGACTGTATGTCTGCCATAGTTTGTAGATTTTGCCAGAAAATACATGATAAAATATAGCGTCCAAACCTACTCTAGCCAAGGATTGATCAGGAACTACACATGATTTTTTTAAAATTCTCCCATGGTTACTATCTGAAAATTTGAAGTGTAGCCACTTTGTAACTTGTCTAGGGTTCACAGAAATTTTTCTAGTAGACAACAGTCCTGTTTCATCAAAAAAGAACATAATTAGATAGCTTGAATCAGTTTTAATCATTTTATGAATGATGGGGGAAAGATACAGGATGATCAAGAGTAATAGGCTTTATGTAAAGCCCCAGATGATGCTATAATTCACATGCACATTGAAGACTTAACATTTGGAGAGAGAAGAAAGCATGTACCCCTCAATCTATTGCTTGTTGCTGATTGTAAAGACAGTTTTAAACTAAGAAGGCCAAAGTATAGATAGTAGTGTGAAGTGGATAAAGGCCCATTTCATCCTGACTCTGCTATCTTGGTAATGGTTTATATGTGTCAAAGAAGCCATTTAGAAAGTGTATACTTCTGCTGATTCTGGAGTAAGAAGTTTAACCAATTAAAATTGCATAACAGAAAACATTACGACATTTAAATGGAATAGTTATATGACCTTTGACAAATCACTTCATATCTCTGGTCTATGATCTATGAGACCCCTTCCAATTCCAAATCTCCAATAACTTAAAAACAATACTACTTGGTAAGTGGTTCCAGAACCAGCAGCAACGTCATCAGCTGGGAGCTGGTTAGAAATGTAAAACCACAGACTCCATTTCACACTTACTGAATCAGAATCTCTGGGGGAGGGAGGAGAGAAGATTTGGTTTTAACAAGCACTCCTGGTGATTCTTATGAATCTCAAGTTGATAAGCACTGCTCTAAGACATTTGGTGACAGTTGGAAATAAGTAGAACACACAAATACGTAGGCTATGGGGAACAACAGAAAGTTCTAGAGAGTTAGGATTTCTCTTTGTGGATAGAAGCCACTGTTGGATGCATTTCTTGCTGCGGTGAAATACATTTTGGCCAAATCAAAACAGAATTGAATCGTGATGATTGCCCACTCTGTGTTACTCTTTTTCTTTGTCTTGCCACAACAGTGGTGGCACTGGAGTGGCCTTCACTCTGACTCCCGAAGAACGAATAAAGGTGAAAAACCATGCTAATAAAAACTTGTCAAACAATTCATGTTCACGAGGTCACAGTGTACTTTTCCCTACAGGGCCCTCTGGCTTTGGGGGCTTCTGCCATGAACCTGCTGAATTTTTCTGTTTCCCAAATGCATGAAAGTCCATTTTTCTTTATGATACCCAAGATCACACTACAGAATGCATTACACAGCTGATTCTCTAAACTACTCAAGCTCCTGCAAGGAAAAGGCCCTACTATTTTAACAGTACTCATTCTCCTATTACAGAAGGAAAACTCATGCTTCAAACAAGACTTTCCCTTGGTGCTTATAACATAAATATTACTGTACCTGTGGCCATATTAAAAAAGCAGTGGAAAGAGAAGATAATCAACCAGGAAGACACCAGGAGCAAAATAAAAAGATGATGTCCTCCATAAGTCAAAGGAACGGGACTATTCAGCACAGCTGAACCAAGTGGAAGACCAACAGACACGCTACTCAACACTTTTTAGAATGTTTCTTATAGAATCTGTTTACTTAATCCACAATTGCAGAGTCTAATTTTAGCAGAAAAAGAAATAACAGCACCTGAAACTTTTAAGATGGCAGGAGTAATAAAGCCTTACTCATATAGGAAGCTCACAATAAATCCTTATTAAACACATGAATAAATGAATGATTGACAACATGAGCAATTAAGCTTAGTCAAATACAGAAAGCAGTATGGAGGAATGAGACTCGGTCCCAATTATTCAAGAAGAATAACTGCTTTTATTTTCCCAGTTGACTGTTTGGGTCAAAGGGGACTTGAGAAGGAGTGATACTGCAGAAACAGATTAAATGTTCTAAATGCAAAGATGGCATACCATCATTGTAAAGAGCTCAAGCTCTGGCATTACACTAGCTGTGTTCAAATACTGGCTTTACCATCTGCTAGACGGATGTTTTAACCTTAATGAGTCTATGCCCTTATCCCATGGACTTTTTATATATTAAATAAGCTAATGGATATATATATACATATATATATATAATTTGATAAGATACTTTGTAAGAGTTCACTTAATTGATTATTAACACATTGTTATTATTAATATTGTCATTATTGAAGGCTTTATGTTACTATGTAATTTTAGGAAGATACACTTGTCTAAGAGAGATGACAAATTCTACATGTTTCTCCTTTACCTAATGTTTCAATAGTTGGCCAGAGATAAGGGGGAAAATTTAGGGGAGCAACACCCCTTGTCCCGACCCTATTGTCCACATGACAGTGAGCACTAAATATTTAAGGAGTTAAAACTCCAGCAAGGCTAAATCCTGTGAATTTGAACAGTAATCAAGTTCTCCTCCTTCCCCCAGGAATCAAAATTTTTCTCCTCCACATTCAAAAAAAATGAAAAGATTATTATATTTTGTCTAAGAATAAGGGGTCAGAAAACAGAAGACCTGATCAGAGAATACAGGATGTTGAGATTAAAGAGAAAAACATATATCACAAAGGGGCAGCAAGTTGATTCCTGCAATGCACTCAGGATCCTATGAAAGACAGAGCTCTGGACTGAGCAATCAGTCAAATAAAGGAAAGAAGGAAGGAGGGAAAATGAAGGAAGACAAGAAAGTGAAGAAAGCCAGCCAGAAAGCAAGCAGAAAAGCAAGCAAGCAAGCAAGCAAGCAATTCTAGCCTAAAAGTAAATAGTGCCAGACACTTTTCAGAGTATATAAGAGAGAAGCGACCCCTCCTTAACAATACGATTGATAAAAATGTGGTACTTGGCTTTTAATTAAGTATGTAAGCAAAGGATTTTTTTTTTTGAAGAAAAGCAATCAGGGCTCTAATACAAAGAGGTGACATTCCAGAATAGAAGGATGTGAGACACGAACAGAGTAGAAGAGAAAAAAGGACATCCGAAATTAAACTGAGAAGAAAACAGGACAAGGAGCAGCAGTTTAAAAAAATCAATTATTTCATTAGAAATAAATTCAGAATTATTATCAGAATAGTTTGACATGCCTGGGGTTTTATACAAAATTATGGTCATGATAGTGTGTAACAATTATGAAATAACTGTATGGCACTCATTCCTTGAGGTAGATTCCTTCATTCTTTACTAATTTTCAATTACGTGAGGTGGATTCATTCATTCTTTACTAATTTTCAATTCTGTGTTTAAAAAAAACCACAAAAAACCTTCCAAACAATTTTATAGATGTGTATCTTGATAGGGTGGATCTTGTCTGACAATTAAAGACGAGTGTGAGCTGACAAGAGAAGATAGAATCTACTAGAAAGAATCCTCAAATAACACTGTCTTTTTTTTTTTTTAAACTACATATTATGTTCCTCCTGGAGACTTTCAACCGTTGACCAAAATTAACATGTGCTTTTCTCTGCAGACTTTCAATCCCACTGCATAGAAATAGTTACAATATCAAGAATTAGACTTGCTGATGATGGGAAATGTAGCCTGACTACTGTCTCAGATTATAATTTGGTAATTAATGTTAATAGTCAAAAGAGCATCTAATATTTTTGGAAATACACTTTATGTCAAACTTTATGAATCATATAAATTATCACCATTTATTTCTGTCAAATATCCTATGATAATAGGTATTTTAATCATCCCTTTATTACTGATGAAGAAACTGAGGAAAATATGGATTAAATAAATTGTCTGAGGTCGCAATGCTCCAACAGGAAGAGCTGAGGGTCTAAGACATACACTGAGCATATTCTGCTTAAAGGCATGTACAAATTTATTTCAGTGTATAAGTTGCTTTCCTAACATTTTCTACAATTGTACTTAACAGCTTTCACAAAATGGTCACATAATATAAAATAATTCTAGAACATTTACGTTTGATATCAACCACAGACTTTTTTTTCTTAAATATAAATTGGATTATTCACAATACCTTAAAAATTAGAAAAAAAAAAGCAGACTGAACTGCCCTGGAGCCTGAGGGGAGGGCGGCCTCACTGAGGCTGCCGGCTCTGGAGGAGCCCCAGCAGCAGAAGCTGTGACAGTCCTTGGGACCATGGGCCAGAGTGAGTACAACTTGGAGGAGCTTCAAGATGGTGGAGGAGTAAGACACGGAGATCACCTTTCTCCCTGCAAATAAATCAGAAATACATCTACACGTGGAACAACTCCTACAGAACACCTACTGAATGCTGGCAGAAGACCTCAAACTTCCCAAAAGTCAAGAAACTCCCCACGTACCTGGGTAGGGTAAAAGAAAAAAGAAAAAAACAGAGACAAAGAATAGGGACGGGACCTGCACCAGTGGGAGGGAGCTGTGAAGGAGGAAAGGTTTCCACACACTAGAAGCACCTTCGCGGGTGGAGGCTGCAGGTGGTGGAGGGGGAAGCTTCAGAGCCGCGGAGGAGAGCGCAGCAACAGGGTGCGGAGGGCAAAGTGGAGAGATTCCTGCAGAGGATCGGTGCCGACCAGCACTGACCAGCCCGAGAGGTCTGTCTGCTCACCCGCCGGAACAGGCCAGGGCTGGGAGCTGAGGCTTGGGCTTCGGAGGTTGGATCCCAAGGAGAGGACTGGGGTTGGCGGCGTGAACACAGCCTGAAGGGGCTAGTGCACCACGGCTAGCCGGGAGGGAGTCTGGGAAAAAGTCTGGAGCTGCTGAAGAGGCAGGAGACTTTTTCTTGCCTCTGTTTCCTGGTGCACAATGAGAGGGGATTCAGAGCACCGCTTAAAGGAGCTCCAGAGAAAGGTGCGAGCTGTGGCTATAAGCTCAGACCCCAGAGACGGGCATGAGACGCTAAGGCTGCTGCTGCCTCCACCAAGAAGCCTGTGTGCAAGCCCAGGTCACTCTCCACACCTCCCTTCCCGGGAGCCTTTGCAGCCCGCCACTGCCAGGGTCCCGTGATCCAGGGACAACTTCCCCGGGAGAACGCACAGTGTGCCTCAGGATCGGTGCCGACCAGCACTGACCAGCCCGAGAGGTCTGTCTGCTCACCCGCCGGAACAGGCCAGGGCTGGGAGCTGAGGCTTGGGCTTCGGAGGTTGGATCCCAAGGAGAGGACTGGGGTTGGCGGCGTGAACACAGCCTGAAGGGGCTAGTGCACCACGGCTAGCCGGGAGGGAGTCTGGGAAAAAGTCTGGAGCTGCTGAAGAGGCAGGAGACTTTTTCTTGCCTCTGTTTCCTGGTGCACAATGAGAGGGGATTCAGAGCACCGCTTAAAGGAGCTCCAGAGAAAGGTGCGAGCTGTGGCTATAAGCTCAGACCCCAGAGACGGGCATGAGACGCTAAGGCTGCTGCTGCCTCCACCAAGAAGCCTGTGTGCAAGCCCAGGTCACTCTCCACACCTCCCTTCCCGGGAGCCTTTGCAGCCCGCCACTGCCAGGGTCCCGTGATCCAGGGACAACTTCCCCGGGAGAACGCACAGTGTGCCTCAGGCTGGTGCAATGTTATGATGGCCTCTGCCGCCGCAGGCTCGCCCCGCACTCCGTAACCCTCCCTCTCCCAGGCCTGAGTGAGCCAGGGCCCCCGAATCAGCTGCTCCTTTAACCCCATCCTGTCTGAGCGAAGAACACATGCCCTCAGGAGACCTACACGCAGAGGTGGGGCCAAATCCAAAGCTGAACCCAAGACACAGTGCGAACAAAGAAGAGAAAGGGAAATGTCTCTGTGCAGCCTCAGGAGCAGCAGATTAAATCTCCACAATCAACTTGATGTGCCTGCATCTGTGGAATACCCGAATAGACAACAAATCATCCCAAATTGAGGAGGTGGACTTTGGGAGCAATGACATATATATTTTTTTCCCCTTTTTCTCTTTTTGTGAATGTGTATGTGTATGCTTCTGTGTGTGATTTTGTCTGTATAGCTTTGGTTTTACCGTTTGTCCTAGGGTTCTGTCTGTTTTTTGTTTTTTTTTATTACTCAAAAAATGTTTTTTCTTAACAATTATTTCTTATTTTTTATTTTAATAACTTTATTTTATTTTACTTCCTTTTATTTTATTTTATCTTTTTCTTTCTTTCTCCCTTTTTTTCCTCCCTTTTATTCTGAGCCATGTGGAGGACAGGCTCTTGTTGCTCCAGCCAGGCTTCAGGGCTGTGCCACTGAGGTAGGAGAGCCAAGTTCATGACACTGGTCCACAAGAGACATCCCAGCTCCACGTAATATCAAACGGAAAAAATCTCCCAGAGATCTCCATCTCAACGCCAAGACCCAGCTCGACACAATGACCAGCAAGCTACAGTGCAGGAAACCCTATGACAAACAACTCGCAAGACAGGAACACACCCCCATCCATTAGTAAAGAGGCTGCCTAAAATCATAATAAGGCCACAGACACCCCAAAACACACCACCAGACGTGGACCTGCCCACCAGAAAGACAAGATCCAGCCTCATCCACCAGAACACAGGCACTAGTCCCCTCCACCAGGAAGCCTACATGGCCCACAGAACCAATCTTAGCCACTGGGGAAAGACACCAAAAACCATGGAAACTATGAACATGCAGCTTGAGAAAAGGTGACAGAGTAAGTTAAGCAAAATGAGAAGACAGAGAAACACACAGCAGATGAAGGAGCAAGGCAAAAACCCACCAGACCTAACAAATGAAGAGGAAATAGGCAGTCTACCTGAAAAAGAATTCAGAATAATGAGAGTAAAGAGGATCCAAAATCTTGGGAATAGAAAATACAAGAAACGTTTAACAGGGACCTAGAAGAACTAAAGAGCAAACAGAGATGAACAACTCAATAAATGAAATTAAAAGTTCTCTGGAAAGGATCAATAGCAGAATAACTGAGGCAGAAGAAAGGATAAGTGACTTGGAAGATAAAATAGTGGAAATAACTACTGAAGAGCAGAAGAAAGTAAAAAGAATTAAAAGAATTGAGGACAGTCTCAGAGACTTCTGGGGCAACATTAAACACACCAACATTCGAATTATAGGGGTCCCAGAAGAAGAAGAGAAAAAGAAAGGGACTGAGAAAATAGTTGAAGAAATTATAGTTGAAAACTTCCCTAATATGGGAAAGGAAATAGTTAATCAAGTCCCGGGAAGCACAGAGAGTCCCATGCAGCATAAATCCAAGGAGAAACATGCCAAGACACATATTAATCAAAATATCAAAAATTAAATACAAAGAAAAAATATTAAAAGCAGCAAGGGAAAAACAAAAAGTAAGGGAATCCCCATAAGTTTAACAGCTGATCTTTCAGCAGAAACACTGCAAGCCAGAAGGGAGTGGCAGGACATATTTAAAGTGATGAAAGAGAAAAACCTACAACCAATATTACTCTACACAGCAAGGATCTCATTCAGATTTGATGGAGAAATTAAAAGCTTTACAGAGAAGCAAAAGCTAAGAGAATTCAGCACCACCAAACCAGCTTTACAACAAATGCTAAAGAAACTTCTCCAGGCAGGAAACACAAGAGAAGGAAAAGAACTACAATAATAAACTCAAAACAATTGAGGAAATGGTAATAGTAACATACATATTGATAATTACCTTAAATGTAAATGGATTAAATGTGCCAACCAAAAGACATAGGCTGGCTGAATGGATAAAACAACAAGACCCATCTATATGCTGTCTACAAGAGACCCCCTTCAGACCTAGGGACACATACAGACTGAAAGTGAGGGGATGGAAAAAGTTATTCCATGCAAATGGAAATCAAAAGAAAGCTGGAGTGGCAATTCTCAAATCAGACAAAATAGACTTTAAAACAAAGACTGTTACAAGAGACAAAGAAGGACACTACATAATTATCAAGGGATCAATCCAAGAAGAAGATAAAACAATTGAAAATATTTATGCACCCAATATAGGAGCACCTCAATACATAAGGCAAATACTAACAGCCATAAAAGGGGAAATTGACGGTAACACAATCATAGTAGGGAACTTTAACACCCCACTTCCACCATTGGACAGATCATCTAAAATGAAAAAAAATAAGGAAACACAAGCTTTAAATGATACATTAAACAAGATGGACTTAATTGATATTTATAGGACGTTCCATCCAAAAACAACAGAATACACATTCTTCTCAAGTGCTCATGGAACATTTTCTAGGATAGATCATATCTTGGGTCACAAATCAAGCCTTGGTAAATTTAAGAAAATTGAAATCATCTCAAGTATCTTTTCTGACCACAACGCTATGAGACTAGATATCAATTACAGGAAAAAATCTGTAAGAAATGCAAATACATGGAGGCTAAACAACGCACTACGTACTAATCAAGAGATCACTGAAGAAGTCAAAGGGGAAATCAAAAGATACCTAGAAAGAAATGGCAATGAAAACACAATGACCCAAAACCTATGGGATGCAGCAAAAGCAGTTCTAAGAGGGAAGTTTATAGCTATACAAGCCTACGTAAGAAACAAGAAACATCTCAAATAAACAACCTAACCTTGCAGCTAAAGCAATTAGAGAAAGAAGAACAAAAAAATCCCAAAGTTAGCAGAAGGAAAGAAATCATAAAGAACAGATCAGAAATAAATGAAGAAGAAATGAAGAAAACAATAGCAAAGATCAATAAAACTAAAAGCTGGTTCTTTGAGAAAATAAACAAAATTCATAGACCATTAGCCAGACTTATCATGAAAAAAAGGGAGAAGACTCAAATCAATAGAACTAGAAATGAAAAAGGAGAAGTAACAACTGACACTGCAGACATACAAAAGATCATGAGAGATTACTACAAGCAACTATATGCCAATAAAATGGACAACCTGGAAGAAATGGACAAATTCTTAGATGCACAACATTCCGAGACTGCACCAGGAAGAAATAGAAAACATGAACAGACCAATCACAAGCACTGAAATTGAAACTGTGATTAAAAATCTTCCAACAAACAAAAGCCCAGGACCAGATGGCTTCATAGGTGAATTCTATCAAACATTAAGAGAAGAGATACCACCTATCCTTCTAAAACTCTTCCAAAATATACCAGAAGGAGGAGCACTCCCAAACTCATTCTATGAGGCCACCATCACTCTGATATCAAAACCAGACAAGATGTCACAAAGAAAGAAAACTACAGGGCAATATCACTGATGAACATAGATGCAAAAATCCTTAACCAAATACTAGCAGACAGAATCCAACACCACATTAAAAGGATCATACAATATGATCAAGTGGAGTTTATCCCAGAAATGCAAAGCTTCTTCAATATACGCAAATCAGTCAACGTGATATACCATGTTAACAAATTGAAGGAGAAAATCCATACAATCATCTCAATAGATGCAGAGAAAGCTTTCAACAAAATTCAACACCCATTTATGATAAAAACCCTCCAGAAAGTAAGCATAGAGGGAACTTTCCTCAACATAATAAAGGTCATATATGACAAACCCACAGCCAACATCGTTCTCAATGGTGAAAAACTGAAACGATTTCCACTAAGATCAGGAACAAGACAAGGTTGCCCACTCTCACCACTACTATTCCACATAGTTTTGGAAGTTTTAGCCACAGCAGTCAGAGAAGAAAAAGAAATAAAAGGAATCCAAACTGGAAAAGAAGAAGTAAAGGTGCCACTCTTTACAGATGACATGATACTATACATAGAGAATCCTAAGGATGCTATCAGAAAACTACTAGAGCTAATCAATGAATTTGGTAAAGTACCAGGTTACAAAATTAATACACAGAAATCTCTTGCATTCCTATACACTAATGATGGAAAATGTGAAAGGGAAATTAAGAAAACACTCCCATTTACCATTGCAACAACAACAAAAATATCTAGGAATAAACCTACCTAAGGAGACAAAAGACCTGTATGCAGAAAATTATGACACTGATGAAAGAAATTAAAGATGATACAAATAGATGAAGAGATATACCATGTTCTTGGATTGGAAGAATCAACATTGTGAAAATGACTCTACTACCCAAAGCAATCTACAGATTCAGTGCAATCCCTATCAAACTACCCGTGGCATTTTTCACAGAACTAGAACAAAAAATTTCACAATTTGTATGGAAATCAAAAGACACCAAGTAGCCAAAGCAATCTTGAGAAAGAAAAACCGAGCTGGAGGAATCAGGCTCCCTGACTTCAGACTATACCGCAAAGCTACAATAGTCAAGACAGTATGGTACTGGCACAAAAACAGAAATATAGATCGATGGAACAGGACAGAAAGCCCAGAGATAAACCCACGCACATATTGTCACATTATCTTTGATAAAGGAGGCAAGAATATACAGTGGAGAAAAGACGACAGCCTCTTCAATAAGTGTTGCTGGGAAAACTGGACAGCTACATGTAAAATAATGAAATTAGAACACTCCCTAACACCATACACAAAAATAAACTCAAAATGGATTAAAGACCTAAATGTAAGGCCAGACACCATCAAACTCTTAGAGGAAAACATAGGCAGAACACTCTATGACATAAATCACAGCAAGATCCTTTTTGACCCACCTCCTAGAGAAATGGAAATAAAAACAAAAATAAACAAATGGGACCTTATGAAACTTAAGAGCTTTTGCACAGCAAAGGAAACCATAACAAGACTAAAAGACAACCCTCAGAATGGGAGAAAACATTTGCAAATGAAGCGACTGAAAAAGGATTAATCTCAAAAACATACAAGCAACTCATGCAGCTCAATATCAAAAAAACAAATAACCCAATCCAAAAATGCGCAGAAGACCTAAATAGACATTTCTCCAAAGAAGATA
>NC_041224.1:163905381-163975867 GCF_002837175.3 Physeter macrocephalus
TTGCAGCTCTATTTACAATAGCCAGGACATGGAAGCAACCGGAGTGTCCATCAACAGATGAATGGATAAAGAAGATGTGGCACATATATACAATGGAATATTACTCAGCCATAAAAGGGAACGAAACTGAGTTATTTGTAGTGAGGTGGATGGACCTAGAGACTGTCGTACAGAGTGAAATAAGTCGGAAAGAGAAAAACAAATACCGTATGTTAACACATATATATGGAATCTTAAAAAAAAAAAATTAAATGGTCAGAAGAACCTAAGGGCAAGACTGGAATAAAGATGCAGACCCACTAGAGAATGGACTTGACGATATGGGGAGGGGGAAGGGTAAGCTGGGACAAAGCGAGAGAGTGGCATGGACGTATATACACTACCAGATGTAAAATATATTGCTAGTGGGAAGCAGCCACAAAGCACAGGGAGATCAGCTGGGTGCTTTGTGACCACCTAGAGGGGTGGGACAGGGAGGGTGGGAGGGCAGGAGATACAAGAGGGAAGAGATATGGGGACATATGTATATGTATAACTGATTCACTTTGTTATAAAGCAGAAACTGACACACCATTGTAGAGCAATTTTACTCCAATAAAGATGTTAAAAAATTTAAAAAAAAACTGATCATACTCACTAAATTAAAAATAAAAGCTCAGTATACCTTCATCATCTCTAAATCTGGTAAACAAATGAAAGAAATTCAAACATCATTCAGAATACTTTAATGTCAACTTTTTGTCCTTTGAGTCTCCATTATAAGAAATGTTTTTTTAGCATAGATAGTAGGTCTATTCTTACCCCAAATAAGTGTATTTTCCAGCCTCAGAAGAGTTCACTCTGTTTCAAGTACTTAGGTCAAATGAAAAGCATCACACTTCAACTCCTAAAAATCCTTACAGTGCTTTTATCAAAAACACAAAATGTGATTTAAGTTAAAGTTGTCAGTTTAGGAAACAGAGGAAACACAGTTAAATCTGAATGTTAGAAAATGATGAATGTTTTTAGTATAGGTATATGCCATGCAATATTTGTGGGGACATATGTACGTGAAAAATTTATTTGTTGCTTATCTAAACCCCAAATTTAACTAAACGTCTTGTATTTTCTTTGGCAGCCATAACATAATTATCCAAATAAATCAAATAATTCATACAATTTTTGAAGATAGAGATGTCAAATGTGAGTCTTCTCAAGCAATAAAATTGGCCCTTAATGAAATTAAAAGTACAATGGGTAAATGCTTTTACTGTGGACCAGCTTTTTTCACACTGCAGTTTAATTAGCTGCTCAGATGCTTCCTGATGAGTTTCTGTTTCATGCTTTTTAAAAATAATTTTGCCCTCTTCTCCTGGATCATCATATTTAATGTAGTGACACTGGGACATCTTTATTTCATGTTTATGCAAGGGAAGTACTCTGATGAATAATTAAATCTTGGATGCGTAATTTTTAGAATCGCCTTAAGATGAGGTCCTGTTGTAGTGTGTTTTGCTTTACTGTTCAAATGGTATATGTGGAGACATCGGCCCTCCTTCCTCAAAGCCTATTAAGATAAAACAGAGAAAAGGCAAGTCAAAAGTCTTCATCTTGTCCCTCACAGCAAAGTCTGTTTAGAAAACCCCAGATCTATTCTTAGCAAGATTATTTTCTCTAAGAGTCTGGAAGGGAATCAACCCCAAAAGACCTTATTGAAATATCAATATCTGGAACACAAAGCAAATGACTATGTTTCCAGAGCCATTGTCATGTAAGAAAGAGAGAAACTTACTTTATACTCCGAAAATCTAAGGATAAAATGTTCTAATACATTTTCTGACAAGTTAAATCGAAAATAATAGTAATTCAGAGTCAGAAAATAAAAGCATACTTTGTGTTTGTTTCAATAACCAAAATGCCTGGCTTTGGCTCATGCTGATAATAATAGCTAATATTTATTGAGTTCTTTTTTTTTTTTTTTTTCGGTATGCGGGCCTCTCACTGTCGTGGCCTCCCCCGTTGCGGAGCGCAGGCTCCGGACGCGCATGCTCAACCACTGCGCCACCAGGGAAGCCCTTGAGTTCTTATTTTATGCCAGCTTTTTCTGTGCTAATTGCTTTACGAAGTTATCCCTTTAAACCCACTAATGCTATGAAGCAGGTGGTAATATTATCCACATTTTATTGATTAGGCTACTAGCCTAAAGTCATACAGATAATAAGCAACACAACTTCCACAAGGTATTTTCCTAGGCAAGAAAAACAATCTGACCCTTATAAAATGAGACAAAAATGACACACTCTGCGGAAGGACCCTGAATTAAGCTGATATGCCTCTTTCCCATCTTTTGTTTGATTAGTCCTAATCCCCATCAGAATAGAAAAATAGTTTTTATCACAATGCCAGAAATTTTCTATGGAAATAAAATGATTCTAGGAGGGAAACACATCCAACCAGATCTTCTGTTCTACTTATTTGTCTTTAAAAATTAATGTGGAATTTCTCTACAGTAGTTTTCAATTTTGGAGGTTTTGGCAAATTCCTTGGGAGGCTTTTAAAAATACTGATGGCTGGATACTCTGCTGCAGATCATGATTTAATTGACCTGGATTATGGCCTGGGTATCAGGGTTTCTTCAAGCTCCCTATTTGCTGGGGGAAAAAAAAAAAGTAACACTGTCACTATGTGTTTAAACACTATGTGTTTAAATAGGCTCAGCGAGTGATAAACCTTAATGCAGTTGTTACCGCAGTCTTTGAAGGTGTCTGAATAACATTCAGATTGATCCTTGAAGCTTTTCTAGCTAGATATATATAAGATATTCCTAAAAAATGCACGACTTAAACAGGCATATAGCCCAGCTTCTCACTGGAACACAGAACTAAGAGTAGGTTTTACCTATTCCCAGAGGAGGACCAAAAGTAGGAAAAAGGGAAGTTGTAAAATATGTGGAGGTACAAATAAATTTGCTTAAAATCATTATCATCATAACAACAATAATAAAGCGGGAGGACATATCCTCAAAGACCAACATTTCAGAAGACTGCCTGGCTTCTCAATGTCTGAGGATAATAACGCAGTAATTCCTGTCCCCAATTTCCGGGCGCCAAATTCTCAAAGCAATTGACATTCTTCTGAGAAAAGCAAACATACTCATTCATAAAACCTTTGGCCCTTGATGTTCTCCGAAAGCAAATTAATCCACATGGTAGATTAAAAATATAAAGAGGAAAGTTAGGGGTGGTGACTCTTGGTGCCGGCAGGAATCACAATTTGATGATTTAAGAATGTGGAAGTGGCTCTTGGCAACAGGGGTCGGCTGTGAGCTCTGAGGCCCTCTGGGTTTGTCGGCTGTGGGAGTCCTAATTATGAGCATAATAGATAAACTCATCATAGCCACAACAAGCTACTTAATCTGGTCCTGCTAATAACAGCCAATTAAGTTTGCATTATGAAATGATTTCTAGAATTGAAGATAGGTGGACTTTTAATTATGGATTGTTTGAAAACATTAAAGATTTTGAATCAAGGGCTTTAAGTATTATCTTTGGTATGTGGTAATAGTTCTGATCTTTCCAAATTGTCTCCTGTACCTAAAATAGCAAATCGATGAGAAGTGGAGTCAAATTGTTATGCAGTTTTGATATAGGAGATTAGTGTTATGTGTTTATATTATTTCTTCCTCTAGACATTCTATTATTTCTGCTTAATTTTAATCAAGGTACCAAATGTCTACTTATCTCTGCCTTTTTTTTTCCCGGCATGAGTTCTAACTACCTAATATTTGTTTGAATATGGATTTAATAAATGCCTTCTTCTCAACCCCTTACAGCTAAGCGTTTGAACTAGTGGGTGGGTAATGCAGATATATAAAGATAAAGAGGAATATTGGAATTACATATATTAGGTCTGCTGTGTCTAACGATGTCTGTAATGCTTTGATTTCACTCTAGCTGCCTCTGGAAGTCTAAGATTAAATAAATATGAAACAATTTAAATCATAGTGTAAGATCACAGGGGAAGGAGTCTCGATTTCCCCAGAGGTCCCGTACCGTAAACACAATTTGCAACAAAGAGAAGTAAAAGGACCATTGTTTTCTGAAGGTACATTTTGGAATCCCTTCGTTTATTTATTTCTGTTTGTTTGTTTGACTGTTAGTTTTGTTCTGTTGTGATGCAAGCTTCTATATTTAGATGCACATGGAGGATAGAAAAGTCTGTTTCTCTGTAGATGTTTAATAAGAGTTTTTGTTGGTAGAGTGGATTTAGGTGTAAATTGGTGTGTTAGTCCACAGCAATGGTTCTCAAACTCTAGCATGATCAGAATCTCCTGGAAGGTTTGTGAAAACACTGATTTCTGGGCTCCAACCCCACAGTTTCAGATTCAGTAGATCTGGGGAGGGACTCTGAAATGTACATTTTCTAAGGAGTTCCCGTGTGATGCTCCTGGGCCAGGGACCACACTTTGAATCACAAATCTATTAGCACTAATAAAACAGTAACAGTGAGTAGTATAATACAGAAAGACATGGCCAATTTAGTCAGGACTAAAGCACATTTATGGCTCCTTTAGTAGGGACATCAGATGTTGTAACGTTCCCATGAACCAGTCCAACACGTGAGAAGGTATTCTGTGATAGTAACCAATTTCTATCCCTCTGTCTAAATTTCAGTGACAATGATGTTGTCTATATACTATATCCTCCCACTTTGCTTTTACTTTTATTATGACTCTTATTATATCTACATCATCATGGGGAGCAACTAGGGAAACATTGTTTTCCTCAGGTTTTAGAAGGTAAACTTAGAGTTAGTTTTCATGCATCTTTTCCTAAATTCCTAAATCCCAGTGTCACTGGGTCATGTTAGACACATCATCTACCTCTGCAAAATGGTATTAATAACCTCTATATTGGGGGTATAGCAAACTTTTGTGTTTTTTTTTTTTTTGCCGTACGCGGGGCTCTCACTGTCGTGGCCTCTCCCGTTGCGGAGCACAGGCTCCGGACGCGCAGGCTCAGCGGCCATGGCTCAAGGGCCCAGCCGCTCCACGGCATGTGGGATCTTCCCGGACCGGGACACGAACCCGTGTCCCCTGCATCAACAGGTGGACTCTCAACCACTGCGCCACCAGGGAAGCCCGGGTATAATAGCAAACTTTCATCACAGTTCTTAAAAATCACATTTTGGGAGAAATCTCAGATTCCTGAACAAAGTCCTCGTGAAAGTAGAGGTACTAATGGTCAATAAGTTCAGAGCCTGAAAGGCATCAGAGCAGTAATACAGAGTCACAAACCCTTATTTTCCTGACAACATGATCATGGGGGAAGCGAGGGCTGGCACATGAGACAGGCAAACAAGCAAACAACACCCTTCATCAGGGGCCAATGGGTACCAGGGTTTTTATGGTTTATATCACTTTAATGAACCAATCAAATTTGTTTCAGATACTTATGCATTCCTCATAAATATAGACTTCAAACCCCTGACCAGCCCGTTTCTTACTTTATCTTTAGAAAATATCTCTACTGAGTCAATTTTCTGCCTATGCCAGCCATATGTCCCTGGAAGAGAGTCTTTGTATATCTCAGTCCTTCTGGAGATGATAACTACAGAGATTATATGGTTGTCAGAGCAAGAAGGGTCTGTGGAGATGAGCTAATATAATTCTGTCATTTTACAGATGAACACATTTAGGTGGAGATGGGTGAAAATCACACAGCTAGTTAGTGACACAGATGACACAGGAATGCTGAATTGTGATTCCCTCCGTGGTACACTTTCTCCTACTCAATATACCGTCTTAAGGAATTGGCTTATTCAAAAAGATGCCTTCAGGTCTGACCTTATTTCAAGCTCTGGATAGGTGTGCATACAGTATAAACTATGGAAATGTGATTTTCAAAATACTTATTGAAACTTAGATTGGAAAAAAACAGTTATGAAATTTTAATTTACCTATTGCTATTATATTATAGTATCCAGTGTTGAAATATTGTGGAGAAAATAATTTTCAAAACGTTAATGGTCACAGTTCTGGGAGAGAATAGATTTCTTAAGGGGACAGCTTTGTTTGCAGTTTTCGATATCCATTTTTGTTTTTTTAATTCCCAATACCAACTGGCAGGTCCTACAGTGATACATATTTGTTGAATAAAGGAAAGAATGAATGTGTGAGTGAATGACTGACATGGAATGAGTCGATAGATGGCTACAGATTTTGTTATTATTTATCTCCTTGCTTTACCTTATCTTTGCAACATAACTTTAGAAAGGCTGCATCAGTCAGGTTTGTTGTGGAAAGAAAATAATCCCCGAATCAGTGTATTTCAACAATAAAAAGTTATTTCAGACTCACACACACACACAAAATTTGATCTACTTGTAAAGTGTATTACATTGTATAGTAGGACTCTGTTTCCCAGAGGAACAAAAACAATAGGACATATAGCTATAGACATATAGACGTCTATAAGGAGAAAAGTTTATTTTAAGGAACTGGCCCAAAGGATTGACTGGCAAGTCTGAAATTTGTAGGGCAGACCAGAGGCTAGAAATTCAGAGCAGAGTTGATACTGCAGTCTTAAGTCCAAAATCTGTAAGGCAAGTTCGCAGCCTGGAAACCCAGGCAGGGTTTAAATGTTACAGTCTTGAAGAAGAATTACTTCTTCATCTGGAAACGTTAATTTTTACCCTTAAAACTTTCAATTGACTGGATGAGATCCTCTCACATTATAGAGAATAATCATCTTTACTTAAAATAAATGAATTATAGGGCTTCCCTGGTGGCGCAGTGGTTGCGCGTCCGCCTGCCGATGCAGGGGAACCGGGTTCGCGCCCCGGTCTGGGAGGATCCCACATGCCGCGGAGCGGCTGGGCCCGTGGGCCATGGCCGCTGGGCCTGCGCGTCCGGAGCCTGTGCTCCGCAACGGGAGAGGCCGCGGCAGAGGGAGGCCCGCATACCACCAAAAAAAAATAAAAATAAAAAAAAAATAAATGAATTATTAATCACATCTATAAATACCTTTACAGCAACATCTATACTAGTATTTGACAAAACAACTGGACACAATAGCTTAGCCAAGTTGACACATAATATTAACCATCACACATTGGTTTACTTGTGATTCCTAAATATGTGTTTCATTCAACAGTCTGCATGACTTGAGAGTCAGGTCTTTATTCCAATCCAGCCTTACCTGACATTGTGATCTGCACACATGTGATTCTTCTCTTTATTAATTTTCACTAATCTTTGGTGAAGACAAAGCTCTAAAGCCTAGGTACATAGAGGGGTCTAGATAGGGACACAGTTGGGGGTTTCTAACTATCTCAGTATGTGAAAATAGTTTGTAAACTGTAAAATGCAACTCATAATTCATTCATTCATTTTTAAGTGACCTTCAAAAGATGGGGTATTAGCTCAGCTGCTTCTCTTTCTATTAGAAAGACAGTTAAGGCTTGACTTCAGATTTAAGGAGAAATTGACATTGGTCATCTGAGACCACAAAAATAAAGCCTGAAATTGCTGGGCATTTTCCGTGTAAATTATAAGAAAATTACCTCAAACCATGCTTAACTTATGCTCAAAAATGAAAGGTTTCCTAAAGTGCTTTTAGTTTTTACACAGACTCATACATGTAGAGATTACTGTCATGTCCAAAATTCTTGCCTTTCCTGGATCCCACTCTTCCCATTGCTCCCTGACACTTAACCTAACTGTCCTTCCACTCCTACTGCTTTCTTCAGAATTTACAGCCATAAACTGTGGGAATAGCAAAAGTGAGCATAATTTAGAAACTATGAAAAAATAGTCCCATCTATTCACTGGGAGCCTATTAAAATTTTAAAGAACACTCTCTTGAGTAAACTTCCTAATAATCTTGATTGGATTACCCATATCCACCAATTCCTTTCTTATAAAAGAAACTCAAAAGCTTTCTTCTAACATTTAGAAATCACATATCTGCTGTTTTTTGGTTTAAAGATGTAAGCAGATACAACCATTAAAAAAAAAAAATCAAAGTGTTTTTGACCATACTGAAATTTTCTAGGGGGGAAAGTACATATTAGGGAATGCACGGAAAGTCTGGAAATTATGGTCATAATTTATTCTAAGTTTAATAAACTCAATACTAGGTTTTAACTTAACCAGAATTTAAAGATTTTAATTACCCCAAATTAAGAGTATAGGCTTGTTTTGTTTTGTTTTGCTTTGTTTTTTAAAGCTAAATAGATTATTTTACTTGAATGTTGAAATCTCACACTTCCTATGTATTGGAACATGTAATTGCTTAGAAAATACTTTGCTTAGAAAATACTACTTATTCTTGAAAATCTACGTCAAGTGTCATGACCTTGATGCGTATCCCCATGATTCTACTTGTTACTAAGTCTCTTTCTACTCAGTTTCCCTGACATTTTCCCCTGGAACTGCAGCATATCATTAAGTAATCTATAGAATGTTAGACACCTACTATGTGTCAGGTACTTGCTCAATATTTAATCTTCATAAAAGTCCTAAGGAGTTGAGATAAAGGTCTTCATTTTATAGATTTAACAACTGAGTGTTAAATTATGTAAAGGACCCAAGACCCTGCAGTTTCATAATATGCAAAGACAGGATTTAAACCTCTTACTAGTTAGCTGTTTATATTTATTCATCCACTTAGAGCTTGGTCAGAACTAAACAAACTATGTTTTACTTGTCTGTTTATCCCAACCCCAAGTGAAGCCCATGACATAAAATAATTACTTAATGAAACTTGAGTGATTGAATAAATGAATGAATGAAGGAGGCCATAAAGCATTTTTCTAAATTCAAGTCTTTTATAGTAAATCCGTAGAGAATGCAGAGTGTTAAACCTCAAAGTGAAAAGAACATTTAATTTTCAGTTCCCCTATGCATCCTATATCAAGATTTCCTCTAGAGGTCAGCAACTTTTTACCTTTGACACCAGGTTAAAATGCAACTATCTTCTTACTGTGAAGAATGGGAAGGTTATCATGATATTTGATGGAAAAAGCCAGTAAAGAATACATTCTGTGAAACGCAATGGTTGAAGGAGATATCTAACACCGGGCTTGCTTTACTCTTCTGCAAAATATATATACATTTAGCAACCTGTAATTAACATTTATAAAACTCATAAAAGCTCACCTAAAACTTTCGGTAGGTAATTAGTAGGATGAATTGACTAATGTGCCTCTTAATCATTTATAATAGGGTGGCTGTTTTTTCTTCCTGCTTTACAACCCTGTACAGACGAACCTTCACAAGTTTAATGTCTTGTCATGTCCAGCTTCTTGAAAAACAAACAAAAAAAGACATTAAAACTTCTAAGATTATCATCAAATGAGTAGACATCCCTTCAAATATAATAAATTTAGGCCATAAAATCTGAAGTTATATGCACTTTCAGAATTACAAGTTCATGGTGAGCATAAAATGATTGTATCTAAGAGCATGTGTGTTAGTTTATGCTACCAAGATTTAAATAAAATGACACTTACATTGTGTCATTTCTAGCAGGCAACATTTATAGCACATTTAAGAATCTACTATGCTTATATTCTACGGACTACTGAAGGTAGTAGGGTTTTCTTGAATGTGCTGAGTAACAAAGAAGTTCTTTGAGAATTCCTAAATTGGTTTTTTGGCTTTCACAGACATTTTCCCAGAAGTTAAAGATATTATTTGAAGACTCCTTATAGATTAGTATAAAATATTGTATGGGAAGTTAAATTTTATTGAGCAGATTTTAAAAAGCTAACATAACTTTCATAAAAATATTTTTCAAACATGGGCCAAAGATTTTATTGTCATTAATTAATGAGGGAAACACTAAGACACCATAGCTGTTTCAGAAGGGATCCCAAAGAACACACATTTAGACAATCAGGAATTGTGACAATGAATTTATGACAAGATGCACAATTAGTCAATTTCTATAGGGCAATATTCAACTATCAGTACATTCCACCAGATAGAACTCTTGCATGTGTATGGACTGGAATTACTTGCATTATTTTCAGATTTCTACAACTTGCAGAGTTGCAGATAGCTTAAGAGCAATGAAAAATGAAATGTGACATAAGTGTAAGCTTGACAGGATAGGGCACTCTAATTTTTTGCCCATTTCAAAATTTTTTGCAATATGTCCTGATACTTGAACAACAGAGCTTGAAAAAGTTCTTTGATAAACAGTTCGTTGGTAGTTGAGTCTCTGTGGGATATGGGATGTCCTATGGTATCAAGGTTCCGAGAAGATGAGGTTACTTCGCATGAGACCAGGGAAGGACTGTATATGGCTTCTGAAATGGAGTGTGTGAAGTAGAAGGACGTGGGGCAGGTGAATGAGGAAAGTTGTAATTCTCCGTGTGTGCCCCTCGCCAACTTTTCTGAAGTCTGAGCTTCAATAAAGCAACTAAAATAAGAACGTGTCATATGACTGGATTTTAGTGAAAATTGGTGGAAAGAAGAGTTCACAGTTGTGCTATGGTAGTGTAGTACAGGGCCAGCATGTGAGAGCTCGGGATACAGGAGCAGAGGGGACTTTGAGAGACGTAGTCAAAGTAACCTGAGGAGGCTTGAGGCTTACTAAGGGCATTGTGGAATCGGGGCCGTGAGGCAATCCTGTTGATATCCATGGGATCAGAGAGGTGTCAGGTCACATTGGATTACATATAAAATGTTGAAGGCAATACCTATCATAAAAGTTATTTTGAATAACAAAAGCCTGCCTGCTCTTTACAGTTTTGAAGGGGTTACTTGGCAAGTAGTTCCTGTACGTTTTGTAGATGATTTGTTTGGTGCTCATCAGGTCCTCACTGAATGTTAGTATCTTCCCTGGCTGCTCCATTTTCTATCCAGTCCTTTTGCATTGGTAATGCCTTACTTTCTCCTCCTTACTTATTTAATATCTTTCAACAATTTTCTGCCAGATCTTGGTTACAATGGTGAACTTGAATCTTTCGTTTGTCTGAAGATATGTTGCGCTTAGAACAAAGCCACTAACAAGATCATTGTGCTCTTCCCAGTTAGACCATAGGCCCTTGGAAGGCTCCGAACAATACATTTGCTATCTATTTTTGTTCTTCAGTAAGATTTGCACATTTAGGGGGTATATTATGAGTTCTTATTAATGAACTCTAAAAGAAATGACAGTTATGGTAAAAGAGTTATAAGTTTTCTTTTATTACCCTAAGGCATTTACATTAAATATGACATAACTGAGGTTTTACTCCCCTGAATTTGAGTCAAAATCAGGTTAATTAACGTTTCAAAATAATTTGTTGAATGATATTGATGCACTGGGCATTGTCATATTCATTATTTCACTTAATTATTTTTATTTTCCTGGAAGTATAATTTCCAAGAGGTGAAAATATATGCAAAGTTAAAACAATCATTAAGTGGCCATGCAATTATTGAGTGCCAGTGTCAGAGTAGTAATCAACCCCTCTGATTTCTGATAACATTTTGATTATATCACAGTTATGTCCCAGCTATGTTTGGTTAAACATAAACAATTCAGTGGAGATCTCGGGCCGTAGTGAAGTGTGTGTCTAGCACACAATCAGCCACCATGGTAGACATCTCTCTATTTTCGTATTCTCATCTTTTTTTATTCAATATGCCTCTTCCTTCTCCCTTCACACACAAGACAATGTAGATGAAAACAAAAGCAGGATTCTTTGGGGGGGTTTTTGTGTTTTTTTTCCGGTACGCGGGCCTCTCACTGTTGTGGCCCCTCCCGTTGCGGAGCACAGGCTCCGGACGCACAGGCTCAGTGGCCATGGCTCACGGGCCCAGCCGCTCCGCGGCATGTGGGATCTTTCCGGACCGGGGCACGAACCTGTGTCCCCTGCATCGGCAGGAGGACTCTCAACCACTGCACCACCAGGGAAGCCCCCAAAGCAGGGTTCTAATTAACTATATATTTGACCTTAAACAAATCAATTAGCTTGTGATAGTGTTACCTGGATAGTTTCAGTATCCTTAACTGGAGCATGGTGTTAGTGATAAAGCAAACTTCAAGAGTTTGATAATAAACAGTGGATGCTATAAAAATCCAATGTATTATTTTTGTTTTCTCATTTTCACTTTTCTTTTTCCTTTGCCCTTGTTTATATCTTGGGTTTTCCAATGCCACTGAAGTGAGCTAGTTAACTCTCTGCAGACACCTGGGACTTAAATAGTTGAGATGATGATCTAAATTAGCCTTTGGACTGTCTCAGTCTCAAGAAAGTATTGAATGTCGCCTCTAATTGCTGAATTTCATGGGATGTATTCTTTCAGTTGACTTCTACCATCAATTGTCATGATAACCTTCCCATTCTTCACGATGAGGAGATAATTACATATTAACCTGGTGTGTAAGGTAAAAAGCTGACAACTTCTAGACAGAAGCTGGATATAGGATGTTTAGGGACCTAAAAATTAATGTTCCCATCAGTTTGAGGTTTAACACTTTGTAAATCTTTAAGAATTTACTTTGAAAGATCAGAAGGATTCAAAGCACTGAACAAAAGCCACTTCAAATACGAACATTGCATTTTATATATATATATAAACCAGAAATTGTTTTAACATAGAAGTATTTTCCTTAGTGAGTGGTTGTTTTGGTATATCAATCAAACCATGTAACTGGTTACTCTGAAATTTAAAATAAATCAGGGTAATAGACCAATGCATATGAAATAAGTCAAATCTGATTTGAATTCTGGCCCTGACAACTGTAAGTTCTAGGTTTTGGGAAAATTAACTTAAGCTTTTGGAGCCTCAGTTTCCACATCTGTAAAAACTCATTACCACATTAACTATTGGAGTTCAGCTCTAAATTCCCAGGCTGTAACAGGGCAGGTTTTCTATGCCCTCAGTGGTGAATAGTTTGACATGTGAATGAATAGCCAGGGCTCTGAACTATCAGTCTCTGTAATTTCACCTCACTGCGGGTAACTGCTCCTTTTTTTTCAAGTATCCCTTGGGGCTCCCCATCTATCTTCTCTCTATTCTATCTGCTTGATAAATTTTCTTTTGTTTTCCCTTTTATTCTAATTACCCTTTTTTTCTCCTCTGAGTACTATTTTTCATTTCCATATTTATGCTTCATCTTTTTAGCTAACACTTTTCTCTGTCATTATCTAAAACAGCTTAAAAGGAAAAGTCATATTTTCGTCCTCTGTCAGTGTGTTTGTGTGTGTGTGTGTTTGACTGTAAGAAATGGCCTTCTGCTTTGTATTCTTGACACCCAATGTTACATATTTACTCAAAATGTTTATTTTGAACTCTTAAAGCACTGGAACGTTCATTACTAAGTAGGGTGAGTGTATTAATTTTCTATTGATTCATAACAAATGACCAAATATTTAGCATAAAACACATATTTATTATCTCACAGTCTCTCTGAGTAAGGAATCCAGGCATAAGCTGTCTGGGCTCTCTGGAAGGCTGCAATCATGGTGTCTGCCAAGACTTGATTCTCATTCTCACCTGATGGCTTTCCTAGGTCATGTGGGGACAATCTGTTTCCAAGTTCATGTGGTTGCTCACAACATGGTGGCTTATTTCTTTAGAGCCAGCAAAGGAGAGCATCTCCTAGCAAGACACATGTTACAATCATATATAACATCATCACTTACACCTAATCACATAATCCAGTCACCTTTGCCATATTCTGTTGGTAAGGAGCATGTCATGGGTCTTGCCCACACTCAAGGGAAAGGGATTATACAAGAGTACCGAAAAGCTACAGCCTGTTCACCTCAGTGAATAAAGGGAAGATTTCCAAACAGCTAAAGATTATCATCATATTTCTTTTTCATTGATTTGTGAAGGCCAGATTAGTGATAAATTTATAAATCATATGAATAGCATGAACTGTATTAAAAAGAAAATGGCATGTCACTGAAGGTCTTAAGTAGCAGGGTAACAGACTTCTGTCTTTTAGGAGGAGCACTAATTACTATCTGGAGAAGGCAATTGGAGGCCAACAAAACCATCAATCCATGTAAAAGGCAACATCACATTGGATTAGGGAGTAGTTATATAACTGACAATCAGTGGATGAAGTTGAGATGCTATTCATGAAAACAGAATTGACAGGGCCTAGTGAAAAAAAGAGAATTTTGAAAATGACCTCTGGTGTGGAAGTTAATGATGCCCGTTTACTGAGACTGAAATCACTGAAAGAGGAGTTGGTTGGGTAGAGTTGGCCAGTTCAGACTGGGGCGAGACCTCACCCTATAGAAGGTAACAGAAGGACTAGAGCTGTAAAGTAAGAAGAGAAGAAGGTTGAGCATATTCCCAGATAACACTAGGATTTAGGTAAGTGAAGGGAACAATGTCAGGAGAAGGAATAAGAAGCATCAGAGGGAGGAGGAAATCTATATAATATGAAACCAGTGGGTAATAGTTTTCAGAAGCAAATGACAAAATTCTGTACTATGACTGAGATATAAGTAACATAAGTAATGCAGAATACATTGTTTTATCAGTAAAGACATTTAGGTACACTTCATTAGTGCATTTTTTTCTATTAATATTATAGTTCTTTGGGTTTAAGGGCCTTCTGAGGTTATTTATAGGAACAGAAAACTAATATTGCATATTAGTTTCTTAAAGTGCTGTCTACTTTCTTCTATATACAGTGAAATTTCAGTTTACGACAGTTCTATCCAGCATTGACTGTATTGGCATCCTGAAAAGTTGTAAATACTGCACAGCATTTTAGGAAACAGAACGATTGAAACACAAATTATTTGTTCCTTCGGAGATTTGTTTGGAATCGAAACTGCCATTTGTTCTGTAGTGACAAGTCCAGGTCTAGCATTTCTCTTGGAATTCTACTGCAAGCTTTTACTTAAGCAACTGCAATCGCAGGATAAGGCATTCCTAGAGATTAATGACTGCCTGGGAGGGGTTGCTGTTTGGTCCATTAACACCAACCAGTCATTAATTTCCATGAAAGGTCCTGCATGAATGTTATTATTACTAATATGAACTGAAAATGAAAGAAACATACTGTAGGTATATTGATTTCACCCTCCCTCCTTGGATGATGCAGTGATTTCATTTATCTGAGGATCTTCAGATAACTGAAGTTCCTGCATATAAACCAATCACTTTACTATCTAGTTTCGCCTACATTGAAACAATTAACTTAAAAGGAAATTAGGAGAGCAGAAGTCCCCAGACCTAATCTAAAAGTCTTGATCCAACCAATCTATGTTAATCTTAACTATAATTTCTGTCAAACACAATAAATTTTAAAAAATATATTGCCCTATTGCCCTAGTTTATAGTGGGATCTGTCCTAAGTTTGACAGAAGTTGTTCTGTAAGGTACAGATTTTGGTTTTAAATTATAAAAGATATAAATGAAGTGTTTACTCTCCTAAAATACTCTAAATTCTAAATTAACCTATAAATGCTAAAATAACACTTTGTCCCAAATATACAGTGCTTTTTAAAGTGCTTTCCACAATACTTATCACTAAAAATCATCATGAGAAAAAATGTGCTCTAAAGAGCAAAATATGATCATGAAGTTAAATCTTTTAAATATACCTTGAACGTATTTTTGGATTACCAAGTGTTTCAAGATGTATTTGATAAAACTCATGGAGAAAAAAAAATTATATAATCTCTTATATATGTTTGTGAGAAAAAATAAGGCAAATTATTGTTGAAACATATCATGATATGTTTATTCCAATGACAGTCAATCCTCATCTTTCATCTTATAAAATATATACTTTCAATCGTCTCTTTTCAAAATTGCCATTATATGCTATATATGCTAACTACCAGACCAATCATTTTTAGTAGTATATGCTTTTATCTTTCATTAAATAAATGGAATAGTTTCATTATGGAGAACTGATGATATTAATAACATATATATGTATATATACACATATAACATACAAGGCATGTATAGGTATGTACCTATAATGTACGTGTGCACATATATACACACACATTGTCACACAAGCATATGTATACATATATGTATTATGTGTTTGTATATTCTTATAAAAGTACACATGCACATGCAAATGTGTGTGTAATTAATTCCCAATTCCCAACACATGCAAACTACACATTTACTAAAGGACTATTGAGCTTTGCATCACATCACACTTTTAACTTTATAAATAACTTACAATTAAAGTCTCATTTGCATTAATTTATTATAACTCAGATAATCAAAAACAAACATGTTCAGTAATTTGTTATAAAATGTAAAGTTACTTATCTCTATAATGTGAATTGATACTTTCATCTGTCATAAAATATGTGCTTATATATTTTCCAAAATGCTTATTTACATGTTCATTTCCATTGAAGTGTGTAATAAATTGTTGTCTGATAGAAAGTAAGTCTGATTTGTTTGATTAGTTAAACAATAAAGATTCTTTTAGATATATACATTATTCCTCTATGTTGAATAACTATATCTGGAACTTCAGAGTATTGACAAAAACTATTTAAAATTTGTGATAAAATAAAATATTTTGTCAAAATATATCATGATGATAAAAGTATATTGAAATTAATGTTTACATTTTAAAAACTCTTTCTAATTGAATCATATTAAATTATTAAATGAAGTACCCTAAAGTGAAAGAGTCACAGATATAATTAAGTGGCTATTTGATAAAATCTTATAAAACTTTTTCGGTAGAACTTTCAGAATCTGAGAGAAGAAATGTCATTACTGAGTTGGTAACATATTATTTTGCAAATAATATGGATTCCAATCTGCTTTCAACATTATTAAAGGAGAATCTCATCAATTGTCAGTTGATAGACCATTATAAATAGTTTTTGATGATAAATCATGCTCATTATTTTGGCTTATAACTTAGAAAAAGTTCAAAAACTTGATTGGCATTGCTAGAACAAAATTCATTCCATTTTGATCTATTAATTTACATCAATAACTTTTCTTAGCATTTATATCTATGAAAATAAATAATAGTCTCATTCTAAAAACAAATAATAAGCAACTATTGGGCATATTAATAAATGAATTCAACCCCACAGACTTACATAAAACAGCGCAAACTTCTTATTAAGAGATGCATTTGACAAATAGTCTTCCTTTTTATATTTAATCACAATTTATCATTTGTAATATATGTTTTGCATCAATTGCACTAGTAAAATTACACTTACAAAAAATTTTAAACTTGGCAGCATTATTTCACAGAAAATTGAAAATTTAATTTATGAAGATTTTTATGCAGAAAGATATGATAGAGTGATCACATAAAAGCTTTCCATCATTAATGTGTATCATAATAGGAGAAAATTATGTGGGAGTATATAAAATAAATTTAGTTCAATAAAATAAACAGATTATAAATATTCTTATTTTAAAAAATCGTGTCTATGTATTGGTTTTGTTTGTTTATTTATTTATTTATTCTTATTTTACATGTGTAATGAAAACATTAAGTGCTCAAACCCTAAAAATTTATGTGGTATACAGGCAAGACTCTATTGCCTACTTTGTTTTTAAGTAGACTATTTTTTGAACAGTTTTAGATTTACAGGAAAATTGAAAATATATTACAGAGAGTCCCAGATACCCTATACTGAGTTTATATTATTCTACCCAGCTTACCACATCACATGTAGTTGTCATGTCTCCTTAGGCTCCTGTTGGCTGTGAGTTTCTCATACTTACTTTTTTTTACAGTGATTTTAATAGCTTTGAGGAATACTTGTCAGGTATTTTGCAGAATTCCTCTCTCTTGGCATTTTTCTGATTTTTTTTTCTTCATAGTAAGGGTGGGGTTATGGGTTTGGGACAGCAGGAGCAGATAGGTGATGTGTCATTTTCATCCCATCATATCAAGGGTACTATAAACATGATTTATCACTGTTCATGTTGATCATGCTCACTTGGCCAAGGTAGTGCTTAACAGATTTCTCCACTATATAATTTCTTTTTATCCTCATTTCTACATTGTCCTCTTCACAGCAAAGTCACTATGTATAATTACACTCAGGATCGGAAAATTATGCTTCACTTCCTTGAGAGCAGAGTATCTACATGAATTATTTGGATTTATTTTACACGGGAAACTTTCTTCTCTAATTTATTTGTTCGTTTGTTTTATCATGTGTTTGTATCAAAATTGACTCATGGATATTTATTTTATACTTTGGGTTAAAATTTAAGACTTTTAAAAATTTGTTTTGTAACTTAAATTATTCCAGCTTTGGCCGTTGGGAGTCTTCTGTTGGCTTCTGTGTCCCTCTGACATAACCTCGTCAGTGTGGTAGTGTGCATGTGCCTATGTATGTGTCTGCCACACCTTTGCTTCCAGTTCACTTCTAGTGTACAGATATAGTGACATCAGAATTGTTAACTCATACCCGCATCATGATCAACTATATCCATTGGAATAGAGTTCTTACGTGCAGTTATTTTTGCCTTTAGTTTATATAGTCTACTCACTTCCAAGATTATTTAGGTCATCACCTATCCTCTGGACTGCTTCAGTGAGGTCATTGCAATTATTTATAATACAGTTAGATTCCTTTGTCACATTCTGTATTCCATCCTGAGATCCCACACTGTCCTAATTTTTAAAAGAATTTTCCTACATTTGTGAATCCCTCTTTGGGCTGTAAATCTTCACAGGTTTTGACAAATTCATAAAGTCATATGTCACCCTTAAAGTATCATTCAGAATACTAGTTTCTCTACTCTAAAAATAATCCTGTATGTCTCACCTTATAACCCTTCCCCCTTTCCCTAGAAACCATGGCAACCACTGATCTTTTTACAGTAACTATTGTTTTATGTTTTCCAGTGTATCATATAATTTGAATTGTACTACCTGTGGTGTTTCACTGGTTTTTTTCACTTAGCGATATTTCTTTAAGTTTTATTAATTTTTGTGCATGATGTGAAAGCTCATTTTTAAAAATTGCTGAATAATATTCCACTGTATGGACATACTGTAGTTTTTTATCCACTCACCTATTGAAGAACATCTTGTTTGCTTCCAGTTTTTGGCATTTATGAATAAAGAAGCTATAAATTGTTCATGTAGGTTTTTGTAAGAGTGTACATCTTTAAAGCAATTATATAAAATAACTAGGAATACAATTGCAGGATTGTATGGCAGGACTGTGTTTAGATTTCTAAAAAACTGCTAAACTGTCTTCCAAAATGGCTGTACCATTTTACATTCCCTTCAGCAATGAATTTGAGTTCCTTTTGCTTTGAGTTATCACCAGCATTTCTATTGTCAGGATTTGTGTGTGTGTGTGTGTGTGTGATTTTAGTTACTCTAATAGGTATGTGGTGGTATCCACTTCAGTTTTATTTTGCATTTCCCTAATGCCAAATGACATGGACTATCTTTTCATATGCTTTTATACCTTCTGTATTTCTTCTTTTGTGATGTGTCTGTTCAGACCTCTTGCTCATTTTTAATTGAATTGTCTGTTTCCTTATTGTTAAGTTTTAAGGATTCTTTGTATATTTTGGATATAAATCCTTTATCAAAACTGTCTTATAAAGAAAATGGATGGGCTTCCCCGGTGGCGCAGTGGATCCGCCTGTTGATGCAGGGGACACGGGTTCGTGCCCCGGTCCAGGAGCGGCTGGGCCCGTGAGCCATGGCCGCTGAGCCTGCGCGTCCGGAGCCTGTGCTCCGCAACAGGAGAGGCCACAGCAGTGAGAGGCCCGCGTACCGCAAAAAAAGAAAAGAAAAAAAAAAGAAAATGGATGATCGTAGTCTTTCAATTGCTGGCTTGTCAAACTTCTTTTGGTTACATTTTAAAACTGGTGTAACAGTTATATTTTAAATGTCAATTTTTCAATGGACAAAAATCACATATTTTGCACTGTTTTAACTGAATGATTTAATAAAATTCAATAACTATAGACATCAACTTACAAATTCAAACAATTTAAAACAATGTGAAGAGGTACATAATTTTCAAACTTAATTTAGAGGATAAGTGAGCAAATATTTTTTGAAATTCACTGACTCATAATTTGATAGACAAAGGAATGGCCACCCCAACCCAAAAGACCTTCCACTGACATGTCAAAATGCTGGAACTTCTACTATTCAAGAGGCAAGAATTAATATGTCTCTCCCTTTCTTCTTTGTCTCTAGATCAAAATTATAATCGAATTACAGCATATGCTAAGTCTTTAGTACTTCATCATGAATAGATAAATTTTTATGTTACTTCACAAGCCACTAGTAACTTGTGATGAAATGGGGTATATTTATAGTTTCTTATTTGGGTGTTGGTAATAAAGTGCTGGAGAGATTATTTTGGAGCATTAACCCTATGTCCAAGGGAAGCTGCTTGATCTTAAGACTCAGTTTAAGGGCTTGGAGTCAAAGCAGTAGAATCCTGAGTGAAGACCATGTGAGATTTTATGTGCAAGTAAGATACTTTCCGCAACAGGAGAGGCCACAGCAGTGAGAGGCCCGCGTACCGCAAAAAAAGAAAAGAAAAAAAAAAGAAAATGGATGATCGTAGTCTTTCAATTGCTGGCTTGTCAAACTTCTTTTGGTTACATTTTAAAACTGGTGTAACAGTTATATTTTAAATGTCAATTTTTCAATGGACAAAAATCACATATTTTGCACTGTTTTAACTGAATGATTTAATAAAATTCAATAACTATAGACATCAACTTACAAATTCAAACAATTTAAAACAATGTGAAGAGGTACATAATTTTCAAACTTAATTTAGAGGATAAGTGAGCAAATATTTTTTGAAATTCACTGACTCATAATTTGATAGACAAAGGAATGGCCACCCCAACCCAAAAGACCTTCCACTGACATGTCAAAATGCTGGAACTTCTACTATTCAAGAGGCAAGAATTAATATGTCTCTCCCTTTCTTCTTTGTCTCTAGATCAAAATTATAATCGAATTACAGCATATGCTAAGTCTTTAGTACTTCATCATGAATAGATAAATTTTTATGTTACTTCACAAGCCACTAGTAACTTGTGATGAAATGGGGTATATTTATAGTTTCTTATTTGGGTGTTGGTAATAAAGTGCTGGAGAGATTATTTTGGAGCATTAACCCTATGTCCAAGGGAAGCTGCTTGATCTTAAGACTCAGTTTAAGGGCTTGGAGTCAAAGCAGTAGAATCCTGAGTGAAGACCATGTGAGATTTTATGTGCAAGTAAGATACTTTTGTAGATATAAGGTCCTCCAAGATGGAATCTGCCTCTTCCTGTGACATGAAGTAAATTATTTAACTTCTTTCAACCTTAGTGTTTTTATTAATTGAGTTATACATAAAATGGGTATAAATTAATACTTACTCCCCAGATAATTAAATATGTCTGGTAAATTAATGCAGATTGATGTTTCTCCCAAAAGATCAACACCAAAGAAATTAGGGAAATAAAATGAAATCCAAGGAAAGACGAATAAACACTTATGGAAGGCTGTTCTGAATAGATGTGTACTCTGCTGGCTTGGAAACAAAATAAACAGTAGTGAGATGTTAGGTCCCTTCAGCCTCGAAGGCTATACCAAATCTCTTTTCTAATATTTGTTCACTATGTAGGTTGTTGATTGTATGTAGGTTATATCTGGAAACATATTCAAGCTAGTAAGCTGACTAGCTAGTATCTGGAGATATGTTGTTGGTGTTTTTCTTTTAATAATACATTTTTTCCAAATTAATAATCAGTTAAAGATAAAGAGATTAAAATTATGTTGACAGTTGGTTTTCCAACAAACTAAATGCGTACTGTGTTAGGTAAGTTAGTTTACTAGAATTTATGAAGAAAGATTTCTGCCTAAAAGGCACTCATGCATGCATAAAATCCACATACCTGCCTTGAGTAAACAGACTGAGGAGCACAAAAATCAGGTTGTTTGATAGCCATCCAGGAGATGAGACAGCTCTCCACTGGTAACACCCTTGGGATGATTCAGAATTAAATTTTATTTGCTTCATGGCACCCAAAGGATTATTGTATATTTAACCTTTTCAAATAACTGAAAGTGGTAAAATTCTCAAAATGAGACTAAGAGTGTGGCATTATGCCCTGACTTTATTAAATTCCTGGCTTCATTTTTTTTGGAGGGCTGAAAAGGATAGTAAAAGTTAGGTACAGTTACTAAATACTACAGCTACACTAATGAGAAGTGCCAAGTGAATCTGAGTATGTTCCAGATACAGAAACAACCAATCATGATACATCATTTCAGGAATAAGACAGGAATGGTTTTCTTTTCACAACAGAATAAGACGTCTCTAAATCTGGAATGCTTCAGAGGCAACCTTTTCCAGTTCCTTTTTAGGAGAGGTGGAAAGAGAGGGTTACATACATTAATACATTAGAGTATTAGAGTATTTGATTAAGTTTGCTCAGTATCAGGACCAGAAAAAAAGTTGCTACCTACCTCTTCCACTTATGAGTCAACAATTAAAGTATTCCAGGGCTTGTGACCTTGAAATACCAACCTTGCTATTTTCTCTATGCTAAAGCATCCATACAATAAAACTATTCTTTCTTAATATTTGTAGGTTATGATTTTGGGCTTTCTAGTAAAAAGAAAAACATGCTTTTTAATCAAACCTTACATGAAAATCCTTCAAAAACATACTTTAGTGGGAAAAAGAAATTACTTCCTGCTAAGCAATTTTTCACAGTGACTTGGAGAAACAGAAGGAGTCATGTCTTCATAAAGTTTATTTATGCTTGAAATAGGATTGTGTCACTTAATTTGTTTATTCTATTCTGAGATTCCCTCCCCACCCCAAACAATAGAAAAGGCAACATATAACCGAGGTTTTTACACTTGAGCTCAACTTTGATTTTGATAGAAAAATCAATCCAAAACTGAGGTAAGGGGTTTATTAGGGGGAGCTGATACTTATCATAAGCACAGGGATTTTCACTTTTCTGAGTTATTGTGGTCACATTACCAAGGGCAGCTTCTTGAACAAGATAAGAATAGGTTGTGGGTTATATAGGAAGTAAGGTTTCAGCTCTGACAGAGAACGTTCTAGTTTTCCATCCAAGGAAAGGTTGTCTATGGAAACATCTCCATACATGGAGATGTTCAAGCAGGGGCTGGAAAACTCACGTATTTGCCAGAATGTTGTCAAGGGAAATCAAGCAGTTAAAGGGAAATTCTGAAGCCCTTTGACTTCTTCCTGCAATTTACTTTCCTTTCTCATGAGAAACAGATGGGATAAGAAACTATTGTCTGCTACATTTAAACAAAACACAGTATCTTTGTGCTCCTACAATAAGCATATCTATTCATGCAATATCTGCAAACGTCCTATGAATTGACTTTCTTTGGTTAGAATTCAAGCTTAAACTTTGTTGTTGCTCTTGCTGCTGTGTTAATTAGTGGGGAGAAACGTTCCTTGTTCCTCGGTGCATGGTGTATGGTGTGCTGAATCAGGTAAGACAATTTTGACTGGATGTGACCCTGGTTCTACAAGTTTTTCCTGAATGAAACATAATTCACAGTTGGGAGGTCTCCACACACACCCAGAATAACAGTCCCTACAGAGTTTTGGTCCAGGCTTCTGGTAAAATCTTCAATGTCCACCTTAGCCAGATCACCTCTCAGTTTCAGAACTGGTCAAATTTAATGAAACATGTCCTTGGCAGAGAGCTGTAAGCCTTATATTTTGGTGATGGGCTCTGCTAACCCATAAATAAGATGTTTTTATTCTAAGAAAGAAAACAGGCTATTAACTATACATAAAGACAAAAGTATAATCCCTCTTCACAAGAGAAATATTTGATCACATTGGGCTTCTCAAACTGTGGAAGTCTGGTCCTTTAGTTTCTGAACTTTCTATTTTTAGCATCTATTTATAAACTGTATTGGTTTCTTATTAATGCTGTAGCAAATTGCCCCAAATTTAATGCCCTAAAATATCACACATTTATTCTCATGTAGTTCTGGAGGTGAAACGTCTAAAATGAGGCCATAAGGCTGCATTTTTAAAAAGATATCTTTATTGGAGTATAATTGCTTTACAATGGTGTGTTAAGTTTCTGCTTTACAACAAAGTGAATCAGCTATACCTATGTTCCCATATCCCCTTCCTCTTGCGTCTCCCTCCCTCCCACCCTCCCTATCCCACCCCTCTAGGTGGTCACCAAGCACCGAGCTGACCTCCCCGCGCTATGCGGCTGCCTCCCACTAGCTATCTATTTTACATTTGGTAGTAGATATAAACCCATGCCACTCTCTCACTTTGTCCCAGCTTACCATTCCCCCACCCCATGTCCTCAAGTCCATTCTCTACCCCTGCGTCTTTATTCCTGTCCTGTCCCTAGGTTCTTTCGTTTTAGCAGCTCTAGAGGAGCATGCTTTACCTTGCCTTTTCCAGCTTCTACAGGATGCCTCTGTTCCTTGGCTCCTCCCTCCCCCTTCTCTGTCTTCCAAGCCTGCAGCGCGGCATCTCTCTCCTCTCTGACCCCTACTTCCATCTTCTTTCTATGACTCTGACTCATCTGTTTCCTTCTTATAAGGACCTTTGTGCTAACATGGGGTGCACAAAAATAATCCAGGGTCATCTCGTCATCTCAATATTATTAATTTAATCACATTTGCAGAGTCCCTTTTACCATGCAAGGTAACATATTATCAGTTTCCAGGGATTAGGAAGGGGACATCTTTGGTAGGGAGGTGGAGATGGGAAGGGGTCATTTTTCAGCCCACCTTATACCCCTATTTAAAAGTGTTCCTTTTCAATACTGAGCTTTAACGAGGGCCAGATGAACGGTTCTAACAACATTGTTAGATTTCACGTGGTTAAGACGTTGTTAAGGTGTAAGTTGTGTCCCCAGTGAAACTGGACTGAATTCCTGAGTGAGAAAATAAAATATTGGTGACTAAATATAACCCTGCCTGTACTTTCTAAACCTTTTGGGAGAATGTAAATAATCCACTTGGGGAGGGAACACACATGGAGGGAAATCAGTCTAAGAAGAAGGGGCTAGATTTAAGTTACTGAGTGCAAAGAACTATAGGGAAACTTGGAAAACAATAATTTCATGGCGAGGACACCACGTCACAACTGCCTTTAGGTGCTGTTCTACTACTTATCTATAAAAGTGTGACGAGAAAGGGAGAAAACAGGCTAGAAAAACACATTTTTAAAAAGTTTAAATTGTACGTGTCAATTTGTACTCCGTTAGAATTTTATGCAAACTTCCCTTGTGCTTCATAGTCAGACAGTCTTTTGCAGAAAGTGTTCATGTTATGTGTTGATTTAAACCACGACAAACACCTAGACATACGTGGGAATAGTGCAGACACATATAAAGAGAATGTGTGCATAACTTATATGTACTTTTAAATTTTTTTCCCTGAGGAAATATTACAAAACGAGTCCACTTACTGTCCCTGATTATTAAGCAGATATGGATATAGTAAACGTCAGAGAGGAAAGGAGCATTTTTGTAACATCTCACATATGTTTTTGTGTATACAGTAGTAAAATATCTTCCCCTGGTAGTTACCAATATTTCATGAAACCTGTTGGTCTGTGTGTATCACACACTGCCACTACTAACCATTCGCTGTTTGCTAGTTGCAAGCAAATTGTAAGATGTTTTATATCTTGACAGTGGTCTGTAATCAGGGAGTCAGGTCATTATTCCTAGTCTATGTTGTATAACAAATTACCAGAAACTTAGCTATTTAAAAGAATACACATTTATTATCTCACAGTTTCTATGGTACAGGAGTCTAGGCATAGGTTAAACAGGTCATCTGCTTAGGGTGTCCAATATTGTGATTTATAAAAAATATGTGTATTGATCATTCAGTTGACCAAAATATATTTTGCAGATGTATTTGGTCTTAGTCCATGGTTTCTGATTCACAGCTCCCAGAACTCTTAGAATTTTCTAGTGTTGAGAGCAGTAAAGTTGTCTCTGGTTATGTTAACTAGGTGACTTTTGGACAGTACCTAAGGATGGGGTTTGGTTGCGAGTGGAGCCAGCCATGCAATTAGCAGGTGGGAATTTCACCTCCTGACCTCTGGGAAGAGGGTGGGGCTAGAGATTGATTTCAATCTCCAGTGGCCAATTATTTAATCAGTCTTGTGTATGTGATGAAACTTCCATTAAAAACAACAACAACAAAAACACAAAACAAAATAAGAGGTTCAGAAAGCTTCTGGGTTGTGAACATGTGGAGGGGCTGGAAGAGTGGCATGCCTGGACAGGACATGGAAGCTCCCAGACCTATCAGCACATCTTGCCCAATGTACCTCTTCTATGTGGCTGTTCCTGAGTTATACCATTTTATAATAAACCTGTGATCTAATCAATAAAATGTTTCTGTGAGTTCTGTGAGCCATTCTAGCAAATTAATCAAACCCAAGGAGGGGGCTGTGGGAATCTCTGATTTATAGCTGATTGGTCAGAAGTACAGGTAATAATCTGGGCTTGGTAGTGACATCTGAAAGGATGGGATAGGGGAAGAGGCAGTCTTGTAAGACTAACACTTAACCTGTGGTACCTGATGCTATATCCTGGTGTCAATGGAGTGACCTGGTGTCAATGGAGTGACCTCCCATTGCCTTTGACATGTTCTATTGGTTGAAAATAAGTTACCAGTCCTACCCACACTCAAGGTGAATGGATTATACAAGGACACCCAAGAGGTGGAATCATGGAGCCACTTTAAATTCTGACCTCCACAGGGGAGGAAAACTTAGATGTGATGGAAAACATAAAATCCCAGCATAACGGCTCATGTATCCAATGACTTTGTATAATTTCTATAACTTAAAAAAATATATTGTTAATGATCCAAATGGTTGTTGCATATTGTGGCTAATTCTGTACCAGGACCATATTTTCTGTGAGTCTACCTTTATGTATTAGGGAGTGTAGGCAAATACTGAGAAGGAAGAATTTCAGGAAGACAAGATGATGTCCCTCATGTGGATTCTTTGATAAATTAATCTACTTTTTAAAGGCTTTAATTCTAACATAACTTGAAAGAGGAGTACCGTCTTCAGCTGTTAACATTTTTTATACCTTAATATGATGGTACATTTGATTAACAGTTTCCAGTAGACAGAGCCAGTAAGACAGCGTGAGGCATGAGAAAGAGGGAAAAACAGGAGTTTCAGTGTATCACAATTATACTGTGTTTTCCTTGTCTATACATAGTAGATTATGATATGTATAGATAGTTATTACTCATTATCTCTAAGGAAAATTCCAGGCCATATAAGAATATGATTATAACTCAATACATTTATTTATTTACACAACAAATGAATCTAATGGTGGGGAGTTAATGTAATGTGGAGAGGCAAGTATATTAAGAGAAACTGTGGTTTAAGTACAGTGAGGTAAATTCTATCTCTGCTAGAATCCCTAATGGCAAAAATAGGATCCAAAAGGCAAGGTGTCTAAGCCCAGACTAGGGAATCAAGAAAGGCTGCAAAAGGTGAGGACATGCAGAATGGTCCAGCTTATCATTCAGAAGGATGCAAACCAAATGAGCAAAGACTAACTTAACGTTTGTCTCTGTTCTTATGGACAGGGAGAGATCCCAGGTCTAAATCCTAAGCACACAATAGGTTTTTTGTTTGTTTGTTTGTTTTTATCATAGAGGTGAATTCAACAGTCTTCTAGTGGCAGAATGATGCTAAACTTTGCAGTGGAACAGGCAATGGAAACCTTTATTTTCAGGCAGAATCCCGGAAGGAATGGAATTTTAAGAGTAGAACTCTACTATACTGCTCTGCTCACCAGGTTCTTAAATGCTTTCAGACAAGGTCAGAGAAGCATGTGAAGTATTTTTGACCAGTCAACATAACTTGAATATCATTCAATTCAACAATATAAAATTATTTCTAACATTCTTGTGCTTAATTATTATACCCTCCAGTATTAGCTTACATAGCCATAGCTGAACTTCTAGTATGGCTACCTCTAGAGTTTGGTATCCAAACAATACAACAGTAATTCATAAAGGTAGCAGAGCTGTTTCTTATAGTCATGCATTTTTCTCTCAGAAGAATTAAAAGATCTGGATTTCACAAATTTATAGAAAACATTTATTGTTTAGTACAATGATATGTATTCTCAGTAGAATGTAAAGTCAAAATGATAATTAGTTCTCATCCCTGCAAATTTTCCACAATGTGATTCGGAAGAAACAAAGACACTTGAAGCTATTGGAACGTTTCTCTCAATAAATGTAAGGTAAATTCATAAAAGTTTTTCCAAGTTCTAACTGACTTATTCAGCATGAGAAAAAAAAATTAATTTAGCATAAAGAATATGTATCTTATACATTTAAATATTTAGGAACTATAAAAGTGTTAATTTTGGTTTTACCAACTCACAATATAGTTTTATTAACTTAAACTTTAAAATTTCTGAACAAAGTGTTATTCCGCTTTGAGGCAGTTGGACAGGCAATTCACATCCCCTGACCTTGGATGCTGATGGTTTTGTACACTGAATTGAGAATCTGATTTCCTCATTTGATTAGATAAGCTAAAGCCATCCAAAATAGGTAGGCTAGTCATTTTCAACTTTTAAAATTTTACCAGCAGCATTTTACTGTTAAATCATAAATTTGTTTACCTTAATTGTATCCATGAAGGTGTTTTAGGAAAATTCCAAAGGCAGCAAGGAGGTATTATTTTATTTCCTGCTTTATTTTCTTTATCTCACACCATATTTGTTGCCATTATCATTACTGGCATAGTTCTGCTTGGTATTTAGCCATGTAGGGAGCAATAAATCTGTGATTTGAAAAGATTCTTTGGAAGGAAACATGAGGAATTTTGTAAATTTATTGGGACAGGCATAAAGTGAATATCATCTTAAAATACTTGGGAAATGACCAAGTTATATTACTAAAGGGGAAAGAGAGAACAAGAACGAGGTTTGGGTAAGCAGAGAACATCATAAATTATATAAGATAGCTCTGTGCTTTTATCCTTGGGTCCATATGTTCTTCTCAAAGAAAAACAATGTGTAACAATTTAGCATTATTTTGCACAGCTGGAAGAGGGCCTGGGAATTCCCTGTCACAGCTAAGTAACACCATTTATAAATTTAATATCAGTATAGTTGGGTTGTATTTTTTCCTAAATTTCATCCAACTCTATGTGAAAACTTAAATTCATTTTAAACTTTTTCAAGAAATATTCTAATTTTGAGGCTCAGGAACAAGGAATGTTAAAATGCTTTATCCATCAGAAATCAGTTATTTTATTGTTTTTTGAAACATCTTATTTCAATAAACTGCAACGACTCTCTGTAAGGAAGACATGGATCAGAGTCCCTTGTCAGCCTGAGGTGAACGTGTAGTGAGATTGAGAATTTGTAAGCCCTTTTCACTTTAAGAGTATGAAGATTTGGCTTCGTTATTGCTGTACACCCTAAACCATCCTGACCAATATGGCTTAGAATCAGTACACGCAGAAAAACTAAGTAACTAATCTGGTTTAAAATATATTAACTTAATTCCATTGAATTCTACAATATGACTTGATGGTACATTTTGAGCCTTGCATTCTTCTCTAAAGTCTTAATAGGCTAAAGAGAAAGGTGTTAAGGACAGTCTTCAAAGTTTATTGATAGAAATGTTTACCAACACCAGGAAACGTTTCCTGGGAAACTTACTGTATATGCCTAGTAGGTTGATGCATTTATTCATTTTTCAATAATTGTTTATTCAATATCTATTATGCACCACACACTTTTCAGTACTTGAGATACCTCAGTGACCAAATTATAAAAAGACCTCTGCTTTCATAGGTCTGTCTCTACCAAAGGCAGGCAGACTCTAAAGAACAAATATAATAGATTAGTAAATAATATTATAAAAGATGATGGGTAATATAAGGAAAAAAAAAACTAGAGCAAAGTAAAGAGGATTAAAGACTTTGGGAGAGAGAGCAACAGGTTGCAGTCTTTTAAAACGTCATAGGGGTAAGTTTATTATTCAGGGGCTGGTCAGGACAAAGAAGGTGTCCTCAGATAGGCTTCTAAAGAGAACTTGACAAAGGAACTATTTGCAGAGGAGTAAGCTAGGTTAAGAAATGTTGGTGCACTCAGTGTGTAGAAACAGCAGGAACCTCTCGCTGTCTCTATACCTGAAGGTGCAAAGGGAGAAACATTGTTATGAGAGCCTAAGGAGAGCTGGGGCCATGTCAAAGGGGCCAAGCTGCAGGAGCTGTACTCAGAGATACACACTGCCAGGATTGCAAGCCGAAAAGCAAGGAGGGAAGGGGAAGGAGTTACCCCACATCTCTTTCCTTTCACCCTCTGATTTCTTGCCTGTGTTTGCTATCGATTGAACCCAATCTGAGGAAGCGGCAAGGGAGTCCTGGTGATGCAGTCCATTGTGGCCAAACGCCAAGACACCGAAACACAAGAATGGCAAAGGACGGATCAGAGAGATGGGGAGGGCAATGGAGAAAAACTGGCAGAGTCACTCTTGGGTGACATTTGAACAAGGTTTGGAGGAAATGAAATAATTAACCATGCTTATATCTGGAGGACAGAATATTCTAGGAAGTGGAATTCGTCCGTGCAAAGGCCCTAAAATGGAAACAGTCTTGATAAGTCTGAAGAACAATAAAATATGGCTGGGGCAGAGTACGTGGAAAGGAGAGAAATAAGAAGCTAGGTGAAAGAAATAGCAGCAGTCCAAGTCATTTAGGGCCTAATTGGATTTGGGGCTCCACTCTGAACAAAATTGGGAATCAATAAAGAGTTTCGCCTGTCTTGGCGCCAGGGAAAGACTTGTCAGAGTATTACACAGTCTGTCAGTAAAGGACTCTATAACTTGCTTGAGGAATGCGCTGATGCTTTAAAAAAACATCTTTTAAAACGTCAGAAACTCCATCCTTATACAAATAACAGCTGATAAAGAGACAATACAAATTCCCACCACCTGTGTCATAATTTGACATCACAGCCCCCTATCAAAAGTCATTTTTCTTAATGTAGACCTTTGTTGAGAGGTATCAGTCTCTTGAAGTCAACTGCAAGTTTTTTCCTTTAGCATGTTTTTAGCAAGATGCTCATCATGAAGGTTATGTTGATTGGGTATGGATGCCAGTTGACTGATTTATCCTAGTCATCTAGACCTAGTAAAACCCTGAAATTAACATTACTAAAATATTTTCTAGTTCCTGAATTTACCTATTTACTTGTTCTTATTAGCCATATACGGTATCCATTGTACGCAGGCAATAGGAGAGCCAGAAGTGCTGATTCTGCTTGAAGTTGAACTAATACTTTCCCTAATCTCTTCTCTTCCTTCCCCTTCCTTCCTTCCTCTTTCCCTCACGTCCTCCTTCCCTTTCTCCTTCCTTTATTTCTTCTTTCCTAAATACTTTTGATGATTTTCAATGTGCCCAGCATAGTGTCAATCACTGATGCACTCCATAACCTAACAGGGCAACCAGTCCGCTCAGGAAATTGGGAAATGGCACAGTGTGTTTTAGAATGACCACTCTCTTATTTTCCTATCACTGTTTTATTTGTACTCACCAAGAATATAACTAATCTTTCTCTAAGTGAGCAAGCCAGATAAATGACCGTGAAATAGTTCCTATTAGATGTGAGATAGACCATATACATTTTCTGGAGAGGCCACAAACAGGTCTTATCTTCATCTGCCACTGCAGTTGAAGTTATGTCCTCAAATTCAGGGTCTGCATTGCCCAGGAGCCAGCCTTTTATGTAATTCAGATTAAAGACAAGAGGCAGAAGCCAGATTCCTTTTCCTAACGGAGTGTATTACTATGCTGGGTCTGCCATTATAGAACCCCCACAGACTGAGTGACTTAAACAACAAAAATTATTTTTCATATTTCTGGGGGTTGGAATTCTACGGTCAAGGTACCAGCATGGCTGGGCTCTGGTGTGTCTCTCTTCCTGGCTTGCAGATGTTTGCCTTCTTGCTGTGTCCTCATATGACAGAGAGAAAAGGTGCTGGTGTCTCTTTCTCTTTTTAAAAGGGCAGCAGCCCTATTGGATTAGCTCCCCGCCACCCCTCGTGGGCTCATTTAAGCTTTATCATCTACTCATAGGCCCTGTTTCCAAATATAGTCACGTTTGGGGTTAGGGCTAGAGAATGTGAATTTGGGTGGTGGAGGACACAATTCAGTGCATAACACTGAGCAATAGGCTATTCTCTCCTTTCATTTCCTCTTGTCTACCATTTTAACATTAATACAGTTTCAGGCTCCTGTAGTTGGGTTAGTTGGGAACCAACCAATTCATAGCATTTAACAGAGACTTGCCGGATTCGGTGGTGATCCGAGGTAAACAGGACATACTCCTCACATCCCCAGCTCCAATTACTGGGTTACTCACTCCACAGAGATTTTACAGCTTTTTAAACCTTTTTCTAGTCTCTATTTCCAGTATATTTTCTTCTCCTTTTGAACACTGACAAGGACTCATTCAAACTGCTAAGCCACATACACAATGGAGGGTTAGAAATGCTAGCCCCAGAAAGCTCCAGTATTACTGTTAACTGATCCTGCATTTATTCCCTTGGGGTTGACTATTTGTAAAATGATAGTAGCTTTAGGATTTTTCCCCCACCCATTGTTGTTATTGCTCTTTCCTTTAACTGCTGCCTTCTTTATTGTCTCACTTTATTGTCCATTGTACCTGCTTCTTCATCCTGCTCATAATAATACAGAAATACAAAGGGTTATCTAATTTTATTAGATCACCAAAAGGATAATAAATAAAAGATAATTATAATATATACTGATTTTAAGAGAGTTAACTCTGATGTCAAAATAAAGCTTACTATGGTTAAGCAAACTGAGGGAAAAAATCCAAGAATACAACTAAGAATTTTAAATAGCCAGAAATTGGTTCAATTTCACTAAATTTCTGGACTCCCGCCTTAAACTAGCTCAGTGGTAGTTGATAACTTATTGTCTCTCATGCTATCAATCAGGTAATATAAGGATTCTACAAGGATGAGCTTGGGCTGGAAGGGAAAAAAGAGCTGGCAACTTGCCAGATTTAAACTTTCAAAGAATAGCAGGAGAAGATCTACTTTAGCAATGGCAAGTCTATCAAGCTAGAAGATGTGGGTGCTGAATTTAAGAAATCAAAGAACTGGATGGTGAAGAGATGTTGGCCTCCAACGAAGGTTGAACTTGTAAGATGTATGAAGCAGAGAGAAATGCTTCTTTTGTCTTCACTTACATACAATAAGCAAAGTCAAGCTCAGTATTTCCACACCTAAAGACAGTCCAAGATGCTATGAGAACGAACCGCTACAGTGTTTTTTGTAATTTTCCTAAATAAAGATTACATATGATTGATTATTGTACCTGAATTTGTCAGACCAGATATTTGATGTTCCAGGTCCCTTGAATTATCACTACTATTATCATTGGGAAAATAAGCAAATAAGTAATTCCATTTTGGAGAAAGATTTCTGCAGTTTTTCCCTCATAAATGAATAAAAACATGTCTTCTATTTGTTCAGTGTTCTCTTCCACTAATAATAATCAACTGATTTAAAATAGTACCTCTCACCAAGGAGGTCAAAACACTTTTTATATACATGAGTCAATTTATCACAGGGCCTTACAAATAGTCATTAAAAATATAGTGCCCTACAGAAGTTTAAAAAAAAATTGCACAGTTAACCCTTTTGTGATTTTTTTTGTGTGTATGTGATTTAAAAAAGAAAATGTTGGCCTCCAGTTACAGTTTTGATCTTTAAGTGATCAACTGTAAGAAGATACATGATTTCTCCTACAAACCGTCAGTTTAAAAGAAGAACAATTTATAACGTATCTCTCATTTATTCTATCCATTTCCTAAACCAGAATGAGCTCAAGTATGCTTTCCTAACTCTCTCTCTCTCAGCCCACTCCTTGTTCTTCACTAAAACATTCCACCAAAGTACCTCAACACAATGGCCTTACCTACAAATCCTGCAACACTCTGCGTTTTTACACAGGAATCCTCAAAATCTAGGTCTGTTATACAATATTAGTTTTATAAAACCAGGAGGCACAACTACACCCACCCAACCTACCAATTCTTTCTTAATTTTACATAGTTAGAGAGTATCAGCAGAGTAGGGGGAAAGTATGTGGATGTCTGAATGTAGCATCTTCAATTAACCGCAATGCGCTGCCGCATTTGTGTCCTATGAAATAACAGTATATTTCATTTCTATGGTTAAAAGCGTTTGTTTAAAAATCACATACAATGATTTCCACGTGCTTTCTAAATTAAAATTAATTATGGTGGGTCTTTCTACTTAAAAGAAAGAACTTAATCCCAGCTAGAAAACCAGTAAACATGATAATTTTATTTCAAAGGTGTATTTCAGTGTTTAGGAGACTAGAAAGAGAAAAAAGATGTTTGTTTCATGAACTAGTTTAACTAAGGCTTTGAGAACCTACCAGTTAATTTGAAAGCAAATTTGAATGTCTAGGACTTGAAGCAGTATGATTCCATCTAGCAAGTTCAGGGTAACTAAATTTCCTAAACCCATGATCACATAGACCTGCCTGGCTAGCTCATCTAGGTGAAGGTTACTAAATGTCAGAATCCACACAACTCATTTGGGACACACTGCATATTTTTTCTTTCAAGTGCTGCTAATCTAATGGCACAAAATTTAAACTCAGTTAAAAGATAATAGAATTACATATTTCTAATTAAAGTGATGCGCCCAGGAAACCTACAAATGCCCCAAATGTTTTCTTACAAATGAACTACACTTTCATTAATTAATTTTCATTAACATAAGATTAGAGAGAGGCTATATTGTTTTTGTCCTTTCAACATAAACAGAGACCCATGGCCTCCCACTTTTAAATTGGCATACTAAGTAATTGCATGTTGAGTAATCACAAATTTGAATCTTTGCGAATGACCTTTAATAATAGCCTACAAAAACTTGTAATAACTTTAGTCTTGGAAAACTCTCTCTATATATAAATGGAGAATAAATAATTATATATAAAATTGTATATATATATATATATAAAATAACAGACAGAAACTGTATCAAACAAGAAGTTAGAGGGAGGAGCACTCCTCCTATGTCTACAATTAGTTTCGTGGTGTGAACATCATCAAGTGTATTGAACTCTCTTAAAACTTCATTTTCTGATTTGCAAAGTGGAAGAATAAGAATGTGCAGTAGAGGGCTTCCCTGGTGGCACAGTGGTTGAGAGTCTGCCTGCCGATGCAGGGGACACGGGTTCGTGCCCCGGTCCGGGAGGATCCCACATGCCGCGGAGCGGCTGGGCCCGTGAGCCATGGCCTCTGAGCCTGTGCAGCCGTAGCCTGTGCCCCACAACGGGAGAGGCCACAACAGTGAGAGGCCCGCGTACTGCAAAAAAAAAAAAAAAAAAAAGAATGTGCAGTAGAGCCTGATTTGCTATTCAGCAAATCCATTTATACTTCTACAGGGCACCACTAACCTGGTAAGTTGTGACTACGCAACTAGTTTATGGCCAAGGAAATGTTGGCAGATACTAGGAAAGCCAGTTACCGACACTTCATAAAATCTTCTTATGAACAATACTCCATCCACTTTTCCTTCTGTGGAAACTCTGGAAATGAATTGAAAATGATAGAACCTTAAGACTGAAGACCCAGGATTTCTAATGTATAGCTGATAAGAGAGATTCATTCAGATCAGAAACATCCATTTTGAACTTTATGTGAATGAGCTAAATGGCTACTGTATTGTGCTACTATTTTGGTTTTTTCTACTACAGTAGTTACTATTAACCTCAACTAATATAGATTGTGTCAACTCTTAGGTCAAAAAAAATGCTTTAATATTACCATTCAATACTGTGGTTAAAGTGTAAAGTTCACTGACTATCCATAACAGAGAAGAAAACAAAATTTTCTTTTCATTTATATTTTAGAAAGTCAGAAATCAGTATTGTGTTGTGTTTGTGTAGTGTCTTATCTTCATTCAATTCACTTACCTCACAATGAAACAACACTGTTTTGAAGATTTTGTAATTTGAAATTCAAACAGTTTTCATCCTTCTGTTCTCAGTGCCTATCAGTTGGTGAGGAAGATATTTAAGTTCAAAGTGAACTTAAACTAAGGGTCATGCATTACTTATCTATTGCTGTTTAACAGATGATCCCAACATTTAGTAGTTTAAAACAACACAGGTTTATTATCTTGTAGTTTCTTTGGGTCAGGAAGTTGGACCTAGCTTAGCTGTCCCTCTACTTCACACTCTCAGAAGCCAGAAATCAAGGTGTCTGCTGAGACTGGGATCTCTTCTGAAAGCTCAATTATGGAAGGATCCACTTTCACTGTAACTCAGGTAGCTATTGGCAGTTTCCCAATTCCTCAAGTGTTGTCAGATTAAGGACCTCAGTTCCTTGCCAGTTATTGGCTGAAATTTGCACCTTGGGATCTTAGCACATGGACTGCTCCTATATGGCAGCTTGCTCTATCAAAGCCAATAAGAGATGGAGAGAGTCTACTAGCAACACAGAAGTCACTGTCTCTTGTAACCTGATTATAGAAGTGAATGTCCTCAATATTGCCATTTTATATGGATTAGTAGCAAATTATTCAAGGGGGAGAAAATTACACACAGCTGTAAATATCAGGAGGCAAGATCATTGGGTGCTATCTTAGAGGGTTCCTGCCAGAGGTCATCTTTGAAGTCATTTATGATTATACCTCACAAGTAACAATCAAATGTCTTGGTTAGACTTTGGTAAGGGTTCCTTCTTGTCATTTTTTCCTGTTGACATTAGCCAGATTCTGGAGAAAAGACAAAGAAAAAAACAAGGAAGAAAAAGAAGACAAGGAGAGAGAGTGGGAAGAAAAAGGGGAACGTGAAGAAAGAAATTAATAGAAAAGTATTAATTTCTATGAATTTCACTTTTTATTATGCAATCGTGTCTAGCTGAGTGAGCAATGTGATGGGTGCTCCTGTAGATGTTAAAGCAAAGTAAACCACTGAGGGTGGAGCAGAGCTGGCTTAGTAGACTGAAAGATTTATAGTGTGAGTGCATATATTGAGAGTTAGAAATATAAATAGCATTGAAGAGAACAAGAACTAGCACTTTTATAGAAATCATATGACAGAGCTATTTAGGGGTATAGTAACAATGCGTTGGATCATGGGACTATTGGTAGATGATCTTGTCAAATTAGGTTGTGATCTTTTTATTGCTCTAATAAATATCACTTGATATCAACCTCTCTGAATGATGACTTATGTCAGGAGTCCCCAACCCCCAGGCCATGGATTGGTACCGGTCCTTGGCCTGTTAGGAACCAGGCCGCACAGCAAGAGGTGAGCGGCGAGCCAGCGAAGCTTCTTCTGCCGTTCCCCATCACTCCCCATCGCACCCCATCGCTCCGCATTGCTCCCCATCACTCACATTACCGCCTGATCCATCTCCCCCCCATCCCAATGTGGAAAAATTGTCTTCCATGAAACGGGTCCCTGGTGCCAAAATAGTTGAGGACTGCTGACTTATATGAAATAATAATGCCTAAAATGTATATAGAATTTTATGAACCGTGTTTATAAGAATTATCTCATTTTGTTCTCATAAGCCAACCCCTCCTATAAGATATACACGTTTGTCAAGTCATCCACTATTAAAAAATTATTTTTTGGCTCCCCATTACATGGAGGATGAAGTCCAAATTCCTTTGCCTAACTTATAAAACGATTCAAGAGTAGCACATGCCTGCGTTACCACTGTCATATCTCCCACTTTACACCTCATCCTTCTGTTATGACACTACCCCTGAATCTCCTACATATGCCAACCTTCAGGCATTTGTACACGCTCTAGGTTAGAGTTTCTCAACCTCAGCACTACTGACATTTTGGACCAGATACTTTTTTGTTGTGGGCTCTGCCCTGAGCATTGCAGGGTAGAGAGCAGCATCCCTGGTCCCACGCACTGAACGCCAGCAGCAACATGCATGGCTGGGACAAGCTAAAGGGTCTCCAAACATTACCGAATGCCCCTTGCCTGGGGGGAGGGGAGGAGCAAAATAAACCTCCCTTGAGAAACACAGCTCCAGGTTTTTTTTTCATTCTGTTTTCTTGGTCTGGAAGACTCTACTCTGATTTCTGCTATTGACTGACTCTGCCATGCCCTTAAAGTCACCTCCACTGACTGCAGCCACTATGGAAAACAGTATGAAATTTCCTCAGAAAATTAAAAATAGAACTACAATATGATCCAGAAATCCCATTTCTGAGTATACATTCAAAGGAAATGAAAACAGAATATCAAAGAGATATCTGCACTCACATGTGCATTCTAGCATTGTTCACAATAGACAAGATACGGAAACAACCTAAGTATCTGTCAACAGATGAATGGATAGAAAAGATGTGATATATATATACACAATGGAATATTATTCAGCCATGAGAAAGAATAAAATCCTTTCATTTGCAACAGCATATATAGACCCTGAGGGCATTAAGCTAAATGAAATAAGTCAGAGAAAGAGAAACACTGCATGATATCATTTATATGGGGAATCTTAAAAAAAAAAAAGTAAAGAAAAGAAAAGAAAAAAAAAGAGATCAAACTCATAGAGAGAAGTAGTTTCCAAGGGCTAGGGGGTGAGGGAAACAGAGAGAGTTTATTAAGAGAGCACAAACTTTCATCTACGAGATGAATATGACCTGAGGATCTAATGTAAAACATGGTGACAGTAGTTGATAACGCTGTATAGTGTAATTGAGAGAAGAGTTACCTCCATTAGAAAGCCTTTGTTTATTCCCTCCAGACTGAATTAGATGCCTTCTTTGGTTCCTGTCTCTCTATCCGAGCCCCAGGCACAATGTTCAGAAGGATTGTTTCGATCTTAGCCTCACTGCACATTAGCTATATGACCATGAGTATTTTACTCAATCTATGATTTTTTGCCTCATCTATAGAAAAGGGGTGATAATACTAAATAATGCAGAATCTGGCACATACATATTCAGTACTCAATATGTGTCAATTAATATTATACCATTTGCCTTTGTTACTTTTTGAGTGGAAGTGTGGGGAATTCTACTTCATTAGGTAGTATAATATGAATTTGTAAATTCAAAGTTGATATCATATTGTAGAGACAAATCTAAATAATAATTGAATTATTCACCACTTTATATTTCTATAGCAACATGCTCACCTTGGGGAAGAATATCTTCACTTTATTAAAGGATGATTTATATCAGTTTGGATATATACAGCCAATGAACCACACTGCTGCTAAACTTGGCCCATAGGAATAAAACACCTTATTGGAACATGGATTTCATTTCTCTATTTCTCAACCAGTGTTGTGAGAAGAATTCAACATGGGCTTCTTGAGAGCACAATATTTATATAAAGCAGCAAAAAGAAAAAAATTTCAGAACATTAAAATATCCATAATTCGGCACCCTGTGTTGATACACTAAGAAGATTAGTATAAATACATGCATAGAGTAGCAGAACTGTTTAAGCATTCACACAAGTTCCTAAAAAAAATGAGGAACTTGTAAAATATATATTTCTTTAAATGAAGTTTAAAGATACAGAAAACTTGACTGAGAACTCAATAGAGAGTGACCCTTAGGAATAAGCAGTCTGAAAGAAACAAAAGATGGATTGGTGAATGAAAGGAGGGATGGACAGAGGATAGATGGCGTGGAAGGCAGAATAATGTGAAGCTGTAAGTATCAACTTACATGGCAATGGGGTTTTGTAGGTGTCATCAACTCATGGATCCAAAAGTAGGAAAATTATTCTGGGTTATCCTGCATCAAATATTATCTTCTGTCATCTTTTAAAGAGTCTTTAAAAGATGGAAGAAAAAGGCAGAAGAGTCAGAGAAGGAGAGTAACAAGGGAACCAGGGATCAGAATCAGAAAAAGATAAGATGCTATGCTACTGGATTTAAAGAAGGAGAAAGGGACCACAAGCTAAAGAATGCAAGTGACCTCTGGTAGCTGGAAAAGCAAGGGAATGGATTATCCCCTAGAACCTCCAGGAAGGCATCTGGTCAATGAGAACACGGTCCCACCAGCACCTTGATTTTAGCTCAGTGAAACTCAGTTTAGTCTTCTGAACTCCAAATGTATAAGATAATAAATTTGTGTTGTTTTAAGCCACTGACTTTGTGGTAATTTATTATAGCACTAATAGGAAACTAAAAGATTTATTTCATAAAGCAAATGTAGTCAAATGTTAATTATAGAATATAGATCATGGGTATATTAGAGTTACACATATACTTCTTCCAAGTTAGGTGTATGTTTGAAAATTTTTATTTAAAAAGTTTAAAAAGTAAGTTAAAAAAGAAATAAAAAAATATAGCATATTGTGGAAATGATATTAAAAATTGGGTTGTCAAAAATAATTGATTAAAAATTGTTTTATGAATAAATTTCTATCTAGGTAACTTATTTATATTACAGAGAGCAGCATTTCCTTCTCAAGTTAATTTCCCTACATAGATAAAGAAAAAAATTACATTCATATTTTAGATTGCTAGCACTCAATAGAAGCTAATAGAATATAAGGTAATAGAATATACACTCCAACTGGAATTAAAATTGCATACCTGGTCTGAGTTCAGGTGAACTAGCCTGCAATTAGATAGTAAAGGTATCATCAGAAATGTAATGTAGGTGTGAGTCTTTCAGCTTCCAAACACTAAATTGAAATTATGAAATGCTACTCATTTACAGTTTTCTGAAGGGTTCTCATAGCATTGCTGGTTTAGTGTGTGACCAGTCACTCTGGGAAATGGAGAGAGGGAATGAGCATAGGTATCTTTCTGTTATCTTGTTAAAGATTTGGGGATTAAGGACACAAACTAAATTAGTTTAATTTGTTGTTTCAATTTTAATAGGCATTAGCATGTTTTCTATGACAATTAGCCCAATCGACTTCTTTGTATTCTTGAGATAAATACCACATAAAAGCTTTGCCCTAGTTTCTACAGATGAAAAATGGAAATGTTGATATACTTCTGTAGCAGACACTTTCATTGCCCTGCCTGTATCCCCTAAGCCAACTGATTTGATTCCAACTAGCAAAATCTCCTGTTTTTGTGCCTGAGGGCATTCTCTAGCCATCAGAGCTGGCTCTGCCCAGGGTAGGGCTGACTGGAAAGTGCTGGGAATTGGAACCCCCAGGATAAGTCATTAACCAGAGAAAGAGGCAGTTGGTGGATAATAACATCCTCTCCAAACCTCAGGTGTATAACTGTATTACACTTGACTCTGACTCTCTGTTAGGGTTAAACTCCAGTTGTCTCTACCAGTGATGTGCTTAATAACTCTCCCTTAATTGGCATCCCATTCTCTGTCTCATTCACCCGACCTCCTACTGGCGAGTCCTTTGGATCGTCTCCCAAATAAACTCTTAGAATTCTCTGCTTTGAGAGAATTCAGACTAGTTTTCTACCTTCAGAAAGGGAATTAAAAAAAAAAAAAAAAGAAAAAGAAAGAAAAGAAAAACCACAAATCTTTAAAAATTAAAATTAAAACCATAAAATTATAGAAAGTTTTATAATATACTAATATATTCTGAATGCTTCTCTAATTGCCTAAGAATTTACTCTCATCACAACTAAGTATTACATAATATTTATGTCTCCATCCAGTGGAACTGAATTTTAAAGCCGACATTTTCTGTGAGTACTTAAACATCTGTAAGTAGCAAAAAAAAAAAAAAAGCTTTCAGCATCCATCTTGATTTGGCCGCTTAATCATATGGCTTGAGTGAACAGAATCCAATGGAATGGATCTCTGATGACCTATGCATCTGACCTTAGTGATTTTAGACAGCAGTGCCAGGAAATTTCAGACACACTTTGGACCATAGCACTGAGCTTTTCCCCTGTGTGTTTTTGGCTAGGAACACACGACAAGAATAAGTGAGACTGAGACATCTGATCCTCCTGAGACTGATTCCACAAAGTATTGTTTGATGCCACACAACTGGGAATACTTGATGTTTCTGTTTCAGCTATGTGGCTTGTTTCATATAAATGGGCCATGAAGAATCAGAATAATTGAATTTCATGGCTCTTTTCAGCTTCTGTCATATAGAAAATGAAGGGAAAAAAAGAAAGAAAAAAAATCACACTTTTAAATATACTTACCAAAGAGGTTTCAATGGTGGGAATAAAACCTGAAAAAAATATTGAAGTTTAACAAGAGTTAAGATGAACACAGAGGTAACTGCTATTCCTGGTATCAGTTACTAGGTTACTGACAGTGATCAATGAATGAAGTGTGGCCCTAGGCTTTATTAGGAGTTAAGGGGCACCCTGATGCTGTGCTGTGTCAGAAAAATGCTGCAGTAGATAGATACAGAGGTCACACAGCTAATTATTAATATACCAGAATTGTCACCAGCTGTACAGGATATCACCCCATTTATGCAACATATATCTTCAGATAGGTCTTTGATTCACTTTCTGGCTTTAAATTCATGAGAGTGTGACACTAGCAGGGTTTGGAGCCATATAAGCATTTATAATTTTGGCCTTGCCAAGCATTCCCTCCTCATCTGGTAAGAGGAACCTAGCTTTCCTTTGGGAGATTTTCTTATATCCCTTTCGTGTGCATATATATGACACTTAAATAGTTGTAGATAGAATATATATATATATATGGACTTGACTGTGCCTTCCAATGCAGGGGGTATGGGTTTGATCCCTGGTTGGGGAACTAAGATCCCATGTGCCTCACGGCCAAAAAACCAAAAAACATAAAATAGAAGCAATATTGTAACAAATTCAATAAAGACTTTAATAATAGTCCACATAAAAAAAATCTTTAAAAAAATTATTTATTTATTTATTTATTTATTTCAGTTCTTCCAATGTTCTATACATTCCAGACATTGTATAAAAAAATAGATATTTGCATGCATTACTTAAATTAATATTATTTTACCATCTCTCTGGGTCAATAAACTGAGACTCAAAAATGATAAGTAGTTTTCCTAAGGCCATATACGTCATACAGACCGGAAGTGGCAGAATGGCTTTGAACCCAGGTCTGTGTGACTACAAAGCCTACCATAGTCTTCTCCAGTTATTACCAAAGGACCTAATGTAGAAGACTGTATTCTCTAGATATTTATTATCTTTAGATTTATTTCCTCATGAGGCTTAAACTTGTTTTGTTTGGTTTTATTTTGACTATATGGCTATTTAAGCTTAAGGAAAACAGAGAAGAAGAAACTGTTTATAAATTCTCAGTGACCTTTAAAGCAGAAACAGCTGTTGGGTTACCTTGGTCTTGAGTGAACACAGACATCTCTGAGGTGGATAGACTTTAGAACTGACGTGCATTGTCATCTTACTCTTTGAGAAAACTTGGAGAAAGCTGTGGGGACTAAATTATTGCATTTTTTTAATAAAAGTAAATGCCATATTGTAATATAAAGTGACAGTCTTTGATTACATTCACTGATGAAACTGCTTCCTGAATTTCTATTACTAGTGATAAATAATCCCAAGGGAAGTTAGGTTCTCACCTTTGAACACTGTTTCTCAAAGTTGAATAATATATGGATCCATTTTGGGGGGAATCTACTCATAAGCCCCTAGCTAAATCATTTTAATATACTGTTATGGATGTAGTTTTAAATCCCTTACACTTAGAGTTGTTACATAACCAAAAACCAAAGAGAAGTATAAATATTAGCTACAAGCTAAACTACAAAGCCAATACATTTCAAATTAATAACATTAATTTAATTCAAAGGAGGACCTATTTTGCAGAGTTTAAATTGCTGCCCATATATGAATGTGATACTAGCTTTATAGTTAGAGGGACTCCTGAATTTGTTTTGTATTTATTACGTAGCCCTGGGGATGATGCAATTTCCCCATCCCTTTTTTGTATTCAAATTCCTGGGCAATTTTAATTCAAACATGCTATCAAATCATATTTTCAGTGACTTTCCTAGATATTATCATTAGTATAGCAAGTCTATTATTTATTTGTTTTTCTTTCAGTTTTGAGATATAATTGACATACAACATTGTAGAAGTTTATAATGTAAAGCATAATGTTTTGACTTAAACACATCATGAAATGATTACCATGATAAGTTTAGTGAACATCCATCATCTCATATAGATACAAAAGGGAAAAAGAAAATATTTTTCCTTATGATTAGAACACTTAGGATTTACTCTCTTAACTTTCTTATGTAACATACAGCAGTGTTAATTATATTTATCATGTTGTACATTACATCCCTAGTACTTATTTATCGTATAACTAGAAGTTTGTACCTTTTGACCACCTTCATCCAGTTCTCTCTCCCTCTTCCACCCTGCTCTGGTAACCACAAATCTGATCTCTTTTTCTATCAGTTTATTTGTTTGCTTGTTTTTTTTTTGTTTTTGTGGTATGCGGGCCTCCCTCTGTTGTGGCCTCTCCCGTCGCGGAGCGCAGGCTCCGGACGCGCAGGCCCAGCGGCCACGGCCCACGGGCCCAGCCGCTCCGCGGCATGTGGGATCCTTCCAGACCGGGGCGCGAACCCGGTTCCCCTGCATCGGCAGGCGGACGCGCAACCACTGCGCCACCAGGGAAGCCCCTGTTTGTTTCTAAAGTATAGCTGACCTATAAAATTCTGTTAGTTCCTGGTGCTCAGCATAGTGATTCAATATTTCTATACCTTTCAAATTGATCACCACAATGTCTAGTTATCATATGTCACCATATAAAGATATTACATGGTTATTGAATATATTCCCCACACTGTACACTTCATACATCTTATGACTCGTTTATTTTGCAACTGGAGTTTGTACCTCTTAATCTTCCTACCTTAAATCCTCCCCTGCCCGTTCTGGCAACCACCTGTTTGTTCTCTGTATTTATAATTGTTTCTGTTTTGCTATGTTTATTCATTTTTTTAATTTTCAGATTCCACAGATAAGTAAAATCATACAGTGTTTGTCTTTCTCTGCCTGACTTATTTCACTTAGTATAACACCCTCTAGGTCCATCCATGTGGTCACAAATGGCAAAATTTCATTCCTTTTTATGGCTGAGTAGTATTTCATTGTAAATATATACCACATCTTCTCTATCTATTCATGTGTTGATGGGCACTTAGGTTGCTTCCATAGCTTGGCTATTGTAAATAATGCTGCAATGAGCATAGGGCTCCACATATCTTTTCTAATCAGTGTTTTTTTTTTTTTCTTTGAAAAAACAGCCAGCAGTGGAACCCTCTGCAATTTGACAGAACAATTTGGCAACCAGTAGTATTTTAAATAAGGAGATTCAATGTCTTAGTTTTTTTCTGAAGCAGACTCTAAGACAAAAGCTAGCATATGAATGGTTTGTTTGGAAGTGTGATTTTAGGGAGTCAGAATAAAGGACCTTGGAGCAGAGAGAATACATGTGAAAGTTCATTCAAACATATGTTATTGAATAGGTCACCTCAAGGGAATATTGTTTGCTTGATCCCAGAGAGTTCTAAGAAGATTTCTGGTGTGTTTCAGAACCACCCAGCTCAGAAGTAAAAAAGGGAAATCATTCATCCGTTGGTTCATCCTCCAACAAGTAAGGATTGTGCCTGTAAGATTGCCAAACCCTTCATGGGGCACACACTCAGCATCAGAAGATCTCTGGGCAGAAAGTCAGAGGACCTGCTGTGTATTTGGAAGGCTCTGATTACACTAGAGCCAAGCTGCTCAAAGACTGTGTGAAACTGTCCACAGCATCAGTGGCTGGAATAAGATATGAGGCCAAGGGGTACTCAAGCCATGCACAAGAGGGTTTCCCATTCACTCAGACACTAAAATCTTAGATGATTTGGGATATTATATCCTTATATAATTAAAATAATCAGCAGTCACTTAAAAAAATTGTCATAGAGGGCACATGGGGACACCCTGTTGAGAAACATTCTTAGCATATCTTATTCATGAGTGTCTCGGACAATGGACAATCATTCGGTGAGCTTAACTATGGTCCTAGAAATATCTGCATATCAATTGCTTTACAAATGTTTTGTCAATGCAGGATCTCAGAAAAGGAATAGAATTTTTTTTCAAAGTAATTGATTCTTTTTATTCAATTCAATATATTTTGTCAAATCTTCCTTTTGTGCATTTTGCTATATTCTTGGAATTCAAAAATGACCAGACCACAAGCACTAGAGGGTCCCACAGTCTTGTTGAGTAGGCAAGCAGCTAACCCCCAAATCTAACATGGTTCTATAGCTGACACATGTTCAAAGTGATTGTGACACCTTAATGTGTGTTTTCTACATACAAAGAGCATATTTCAGATAAGCAATTGGCCTTCAAAAAATGGATGGCTTAATTTCAAATGTACAACAATGATAACAACCCAAGTATGTTACCGGAGGGGAAAATAATAGGAATTTGCATGACCAATTTAGGTTGGAATTTCTATTTGAGGTAGTGAGAGGGTGGAATTGTTCCTTTGATCTAATTAGCATAGTAAACTCATGCAAGTTATATAAAGCTAGGGATTGAAAACCACCCCTTAGCTTAATTCAAGTTAGATTAAGAAAAATGACATGGTGAGCTTTTAAATTCATTCTCAATCCATATTTTTATATATAATAAGTTAAAATTGCAAAAAATTATTTTAAATTTTGCCTTGAACATTTTGTTTGACACTCGTATTCAGAAAAATGTGTGTCATTCTTTTTAGTATTAGAAACTCGTTTAGTAAAAATAAGTCAATGATATTGATTCTCTACCAAAATAAGGAATATTTTCTACCACAGTCACATTGATTTTGCCAAGATACAAATAAATGCACACACACGTGCCCACAAACGTAATCATTCAATTGTGTATATATACATATACATATGAATATAGATGTATGTAGGGCAGTTATTTCCAAGCTATAATAACTATTAAGAGTGAAGGTACTCTTTTAGGTCTAGTAATCTTTTGCACATAATTTCAAAAAAAAAGACTCGATAAAACCATCCTGCCTCCTGGCAATGTTAAAGACTAAATCAAAAGCCTAATGAAGCATAAGAATATTGAATAAATTAATTATGTTTGTGTTTTCTTTAATATGGCTCTGACAGCCAACTGCTTTCAAATATAGCCATTTGTTCTCACCATGTTACTTTACACAAATAATATGGTGTTATTACTACCACTCTCATGCTTCTTTGGTGGCATTTTTTATGCATATAAAAGAATCTTGATCAGAACAAACTTCTATGGCATTATGTCTTAAAAATGGAAGTATAGCATGCATTCAAATTTCAGTCTTTCATGATTTCTTAGGTGAAAATGCTGGGCCCTTAAGTAGACTCTTTAAGTAGGCCACAGTGATTTTTATTACTGTTTTTAGACAACGTGATTTATTTGTATATTTGCCTCTTTCTATATATTTGTATATTTGCTTCTTTCTATATATGTAAAGAAAAGAATACCAATTAGTTCTTAATGTTCCCTGTTTTAGTCAGCTCAGGCTGCCAAAGAAAACACCATAGACTGGGTAACTGAAACAACAATTCATTTTCACACAGCTCTGAGGGCTGGGAAGTCCAAGATCAAAATGCTGGTCAATTTGATTCCTGATGAGGTCTTTCTTCCTGGCTTGCACATGGCCATCTTCTCACTCTGTCCTCAGTTGGCAGAGGGAGGGAGACAGCTCGGGCATCTCTTCCTCTTTTATTAGGGCACCAGCCCTATAGATTAGGGCCCCACCCTTAAGGCCTCCTTTAATATTAATCACCTCCTCAGAGGCCCTGTCTCCAGTGATAATCACACTGGGGGTTAAGGCTTCAACCTATGAATTTGGGAAGGCACAATTCAGACCATAGCACTTCCTTAAATCTAAAATGTATTTTCTAATAACTCTATAATGCTTACCTCCTGTATCATCTAGTCCACAGTCATAGTGGTCTCTTTCCTCTTCTCTAGAGACCCTTATTTAATAACAATTCATAATGTTAAAAATGAAGATTTAGATAACTATTAGGAAGACGCATCTGAGTAACTTCCATTTATTTGTCATATACAGTCTTCCAGGTACTCTGTACCCATTGCCTCATTCATCCCTTACCACCATTCCATCACATGTATATTATTCTGTACAAATTCTAAATGAAGAATCTGAGGCTTATAGAGATTAATTGATTTTTGTATTGGCCGAGTCATGATATAATAAATAATATTTCTGCCTATTCCTCACATGTTTAAAACAAGAGCTTTGGGAATGATGTTTAGACTTTCTTTGGGGGGGAAGTTGATCTGCTACACTGTTACATTTTTTACCTTCAAACTGATTCTGTCAAACTGACCTTAGTTCATTTTAAAGATGTGAATATATATTATTAAATATAATGGATATTTAACATGGAAGTTTTAGAAATCTCTGTTTTGTATTCCTTTAATGATTTAGCATGTATAAAGAAATTGGGGAAAAATGATGAGATTTTATAGAGAAATGCCTTGTGTGAAAATGCCTAATGTGTCTAATGTGTGAAAACTCTGTTCTTGAGTTTCTCCAAGGGGCTTTGGTTCTCCCATGTATTTACTTCTAATGGTTCTCAATGTGATGTGGTAAATTTGAATCATTTTCACCATCAGTCTGTACCTGGAAATAAACAGCTTTCCTATGATTTGAGGCAGTAGAACATGGCTAGTGGATTATTAATTCCTTGGAGAGATTTTTTATTCTTTTCACTGGAATTTCTCCATTGCCTAATCCTTCAGAAAAAAAGGACACTTGTCAGCTCATTTTCCATCTTTTGTTCCCTACTTTCACCCCCAAATATAGCAGCTGACAACTCACATTATACAGCAATAGGAAACACAGACACCACCCAGTAGGGAAATCAAGCAAAAACTTTCCAGTGTCAGAGGGATTAACCACAAATGATAATACAAATGAATCATCAAGACATTTAGACCCACTTTGGTATAAAATGAGATTAAAATGAGAATGTAATCACTTTAGTACCAGAAATGGATAGTAGATGCTAACTACTCACTTGTAAAAAGTAACTACTTTCCTTGCTTTCCAGAATTCATTCCTATCCAAAATTCAGGGCGTCTTTATCCTCACAAATTTAATATTGTGATATGCTGTGAAATTTCAGTCTTGAGTTAAAATAAAATTTTCTAAAAAGCTGGATGCATGAAATTATGTATTTCCTGGTGCAAGAGTTAGATTTGGCTCCTAGTACTGGAGTGATCTTGCCTACTGGCTTAGGTCTACATGTCCAGGACATAATAACAAACAACGACAACAAAAGAAAGAAACCTTTGTTTCACAACAGCTGTATTATTCTACTGGAGCTGCCATGACAAAATATCATAGAATGGGTGGCTTATACAACAGAAATTTATTTTCTCACAGTTCTGGAGACTGGAAGTCCGAGATCAAGGTGCCAGCAGGGTTGGTGTCTGCTGAGAGCTCTCCCCTTTGGTCGTAGTTGGCTGCCTTCTTACTCTGTACTCCCGTGGCCTCTTTGTGCATGCATGGAGAGAACAGAGGCAAGCAAGCTCTTTTCTTATAAGGACACTGGTGTCCTTCCTCCCCTTATAACCTTATTTAACCTTAATTACTTCTGTCTCCAAATAAAGCCACACGGAGGGGTTGTTAGATCTTCAACACAGGAATTTTGCAGACACAACCGTTCAGTGCATAACAACAGTCAAGGATAGAATGCACATCTAGTTCATTTAGGAAAAATTCACTTTGTCAATTCTACCCTTGTGTAATATTCTGTACTAGGCACGTGCACTCAGATACACACGTGCAGTTAATTCATCTGCCCAAAGACAAGCACAGTTAAAAGTAATTTCATTATGTGTGTACAGCCACATGTTAATTTATAGACAAAACTACCTTTGTAATCCTAGTCTCTGTGTGGACTCTTAAGGATTCTAAATAGCCGTCTCTGTTTCTGTAACCCTGTGGAGGTGTGGACAGCTACATTTGTCCTTTTAAGAAGGAAATAAAATCATCATACTTTTTTTTTTTCAAAACTGTTTACAGCACAGATGCTTCTAATGAAGAGGTTTATGTTTACACTTGGCTTGATCGCAGGCAAATATTTGGTTTGTTCAGAAACAGAAAGATGGCTCAAACCCTGAACGTGGGAAGGAATTTTTTTTTTTTTTTTTTTTTTTTTTTTTTTCGGTATGCGGGCCTCTCACTGTTGTGGCGTCTCCCGTTGCGGAGCACAGGCTCCGGACGCGCAGGCTCAGCGGCCGTGGCTCACGGGCCCAGCCGCTCCGCGGCATGTGGGATCTTCCCGGCCCGGGGCACGAACCCGCGTCCCCTGCATCGGCAGGCGGACTCTCAACCACTGCGCCACCAGGGAAGCCCCTGGGAGGGAATTTAGAATGATGATGGGAGGCATCTTTTTAAGTGTATTTGGGTTCTAATCTTGACTTGGGTTCTAATTAATCAGGGTGCATTGCTTTAGTTTTCTGCATGAAGCTTCTTCCCACTTCAGTCTTTTTTGTAGCTCACACTGGAGTGTAAACTTCTGTTTCCCCAGTGCCTACAACAATGCTTAGTGCCTACAGATATTCAGCTAACATTGGTTAAATAAATAATGAAATAGCATTATTATTAATGAAAAGTATCAAAACTGAAGATGCTATCCAATGTTGAGCTATTGTCCTACAATTATCATTTCATTAGAAAGCTTCCTAACTAGCATAGCAATTACCTTGTTAACATTCAGCTGAAATAAATATATATTTTTAATTTGCCTACTATTATGATAGGATTCTTTAAGTAGAACATGAATGGGAAAATATATAGAATGAATCAATACCTTTACATGCTATATTTTATTCCTATAAAGGTAGATAATAATACCTCAAGAGAGACTGGATTTTGTTTAAATGAGGTTCTGTATTCACACAAGAGAATCTGCTGAGAATTGGAAGCTGCCTTGTAATAAATGAGCAGTCCAGGTAAGAATTTATCACGGCCAAATCTTTTAGCTTGTTGCTCCCAGAGGAATGAATCAGTATTAGGGACCAAGCAGGACATTTTCACCCCATCTTGTAGAAACCGTGCACAAAACACTGTTAACATTGCTAGTCAGCTTGGCTTGGCATGAGAACTCAGCTAACTGGATCTATGTGTCTCGACACTCGTGTGACCCTACTTCTGGGCTGTCCAGCTAAGCTTCCTTTCTGTAGGTGAGGGAGCAGTTCCCTGAGCCCCTGGTGTTTATATTCTTAGGGCCTTTTTGATTCCAACTGACATCTCCATCTCACTGACTTCCAAATAGCTCTTCATGGAAAAGTTGCCTTCCTTTGCTGAGCATCTCCTGTTTCCCCCCTCAGTCCCCTCTCTGCCCTTTTCCAACCTGCTCTCGATCCCAGGAGGCTGTCCTGTGTGGATTGCATCAATGGGTCCCTTTGCCCTCTGGTTTTCTGTGGAATTCAGATCATGTAAAGCAGCGCTTGTGGAAGATTGGAGGGAGAAAAGAGAGTAAGAGTTCTATGATACATACTTTCCTCACACTCTACCTGCAGGTTACTGTTCCTGGTGCTTTTTTTTTTCTTTCTTTTTTTTTTTTTAACTTTCAAGACTGCATTTATTTGTCTGTAGAAGGTAGCCCTGAGCCAGCCTTTTCACTTTTCATACTTGAAGGAAACTGTGACTCAGTTCTACTTCTGGGAATCTACCCAGACTCCTGTTTGGGGAGATAACTCCCGTCGCAGACATTGCTCTCTGGTGACAAATGTGTGCCGACTCACCACACAGACCAACCCCTGCCGCCCCCCGCCAGCTTTCTTCATTTCCAGTATCCCTTTACCTACTTAACCCCTCTAGCCCTGGTAATAGAAATAGCCCTGCTATTACTAGCTGTGGTGTGATACTGTCTCTGGTTTTGTCCCTTTTAATAGGCATAAATTTTCCTCAAATTTCTCAATTTCAGAGTAACAATTGGGTTCTATTTGAATTATGAATATATTTTTATTCATAACTGAAAAGTAAAATATAATCTCTATGTGTCTGCCCCAAAATGACATATGAATTTGGAAGAATTGTGATGGCCTTATGAAGTAATATGGCAAGAAAGTCATAGTGGACCTTAAAATCTTTGTTCTGTAGGTCACCATCCATTTAAAATTAATCATTTTCTTTTCTTCTCTGGCTTCACTTTCCTCACCTGTAAAATGTGCACAGTGATAATATTTAGCTCACAGAATCATTCCAAAAGAGGACATATATCTGGCATATACGAATTATATAATAATGGCAAAATATAGTTTTTATATTTTCCTGACTGTGATGGTTAATTCACATGTCAACTTGACTGGGCCATGGGGTGCTTGGATGTTTAGCCAAACATTATTCTGGGTGTGTCTTTGAAGACATTTCTGGATGATATTAACATTTGGATGGGTAGACTGTAAAGCAGATTGTCCTCCCTAATGACGGTGGGCCTTATTCAGTCAGTTGAAGACCGAATAGAAAAAAAAGGCTGAGCAAGAGGGAACTACTCCTGCGTGACTGCTGAGCTGGACATCGGTTTTTTCCTGTCTGTTAACTGTAACTGAAAAGTCAGCTCTTCTTGGGTCTCAAGTTTGCAGGCTTTGGGGCTAGAATCTACACCACTGGCTGTTCTGCTCTCAGACCTTTGAACTACACCTCAGCTCGCTTAGGTCTCCAACATGCCAACTGCAAATCTTGGGACTTTCAGCTTCCATAAGCATGTGAGTCAATTCTTTCTCCTACATTCTAGAAGTATGATCTCATGTCACTTACCTCAGTGTTGCACATCAGTATCCTCACCTAGAAATTATATTTATCATGCTGACAGCTTTAATATATTACTTTGTTTAATTCATGAGAAATATACCAATTCCTACAGAAAAAAAGATATTTCTTGATTCATACCAAAACATCATGTGATCAAACAAACAACTGATACTTCTATTACTAGTAATATCATTTTTGTTATTGTTGAATTAAAAAGGTGCTGCCCTTCCATGTTTTAATTCATTTAATAAATAAACATTTATTGAATATCCATTGTACGCCTGACACTATTCTATGTGCTGGGGTCACAATGATGAACAAGACAGAAGCAGTTCCTGCCTTTATATTGCTTAAGTCTTCATAGGGAGAAAAATTAAACATAACAATAAATTCATCATATCACTTCATGTCAAAGGGTTCTAAATAGAAAGTCCTAAACAGAAGAAAATAAACAAGGTGAAGACATAGAAGTGAGAGAAAAGTAAGACTTTGGCTGAGACCTGATTGAACTAGAGAGTAGATGTGGAAATCTAGGCTCCCCACTCAGCCTTTGCTGGAGGGGGCAGAGCTGGGGCTGCAATATTTTTCTGTGGTGTTTGGCTGGAGTAGAGAAGTTTTTGTCTAAAAGTGCCTGCCTAGCAAGGCTGCCCTTTTCCAGGTCCTTTGGCTAGGGAGAGTAGAATTGGACTAGAGAGAGAAGACATATGGGGGGCTTTTTTTGTCTGCACCTGCTGGTATTTGGGGATGTTGGCTCCTTCAGCACCAAGTCTGAGATATATGGCTGTCAACAGAAAACCCTACCACACAATTGTTAGGTCACTGCCATTCTGCATGCTGCCCAGTTATATTTCTGAGAAGCATTTTTGTTTTTCTGGATGATATAAATCTAGGCGGAGTTTGGAAGTTGTCTAAGTTGGCCAAAGAACAGGGCTGATGGGAAACTGTCTTCTAGAACTGACCTCAGAGTATCTTTCCCAATTATCACCCATAATAGGCCACCTTGTCATTTTTTCAGCTTCTCATTCCACATTTCTTTTGATCCACAGAGTCTTGATCTTAGGCTAATTTGAAAGTCATGAGTCTAATTTATCAAGCCCTCTTCTTATAGTTGGAGTATATGATTAAGCTGTCCAGGGCATCAGTATCTCTTCTCATCTCTCAATGTGTGGATTGAAAGTCAAGTGTTTCCAAATCCTCACAAAGTATGTCATTATGGATTTGCCAAGTCATAGGCTGTGTTATTTCTCAATAAACTTGTTTGATTCCTGTGTTAATGTTAGAATTTGGAGCTAAAGTGTATCCCAGACCCATAGTTTATGGAAAATTTTTCAAATCTGCATATTTGGGACAAAGATCAGCCTATTAGATGCTTCCTTGTCACAAAACAAAATAAACAAACATAAATTAGAAGACCACAGACTTCATCAATCTACATCTTGACATCTTCAATGTTACTTCCCATTTTCTGGAGTAAAAATACATTTTTTTCCCCACACTCAAGCACTGATGACTTTGGAGGATGATTATGTCTAGCTGCTTTGTTTAACAGTGTCAGCCAAATTCTTAATAAGAAAATCTGTCACATCTTGATGTATCATCTCCTCCTACCGTACCAGTGTTAATAGAACAGCTGGACACCACTTTCACAGCTGCTTCTTCCCATTGCAGAATCCAATGTTGAACAAAATTATTTCTATGCATAGTCTTCTTTGGGTATCTTTCAGGAGGAAAATACCTTCATGATCCTTACCATTAAAGCAATTCCACTTGCAAACTGAGTAAAATTCACAGAAAGCACAGCTGGCGTGAGAGCATCAGGAATACTATTTTTATTAGTAGATTTTTTTTTTATTATACACCTATTGCAGTGAATTGTTTCCAAATTTGTCAAGCCTTACAAAAGTCTGTTTCATCATAAACCTATCTGTTTTGAAGTGAAAGATATTGTTATCCTTAATGTTAAACTCTATTTCTTTTTCCTTTCCTCTATTCAGGTCAACTTGATGCAGACTGATAAAGAGAATACGATAAAGGGAAAACCTTGACTAGATCCTGGACCTGATAATTCTAATTCCCTGTAGTCTCTGGGTTCCCCTTCTTTCCCTGAGTCGCTTGATTTTTGATGCAAACCTTTATAAATTCAAAGTTTCCTCTAGGTGCTAATGCCACCAAGTAAAATCCAGTAATGGAATTCTGGAAGTGTGATGTGGTTTCTTTGAATTTTTGCTCTAATTGATAATAGAAAAATAGGTCACTTTTGAAAAAAGAAAAAAACTCATACAGATTTAAAGTCTCAGCATTTTTAAGGCCATGCCAATATGTCTCAATGGCATTCGTTATGGCATGGCCATTTTGTCACGTGGTAGAGAGCAATTAGACTGACTGATTACATGGCTATTCTACTCAGGTGCTAAAGGGGCTTAAAATATTGAACTATCTGTGCTGAGAGAATGTTTTTGGACAGCTACTTTCTACTCATTTTGATTATCATTATTTTACATAAATGCATTATATAACATACACGTGATTGTGTTCAAGTGTACTAATGAACAGAGAAGAGTGTTGTAGGGATAGAATCATGACTTAACCACGGATTCAAACCAGATAACAGCATTCAGTTGCTCAAAAGACTTCATCTAACTTACTTGAAAAATAGAACCAATTACAGAAGTCCTGAAACAGAATTTCTCAAGTTGTATAAAAACATCTGTAACCCCAACAATGGTTCTAAGAAAATAGAATATTCATATGTAGACTTTGGAGGCATATAGGCTCTATTCTAAAGTGGTGTACCAGGTACTCTCTGGGTGGGCTTTGGCAAGTCACTTGACTTGGGAATTTTCACAAGATTTCAGTGAGATAAAGTATATAAATGCCCAGCATGGTCCCTGGTAAAAACTATGTACTCAAAATGGGTATTTCCCATGTATTTCTTCTAAGTTAAGGCCAAAATAAGCAGAACTAACTCTAAAATATGTTCTCTGAAAGCTGTCAATGACATCAGTTACCAGAGATATGAGAGAATATTTGTAAGCACCATCAACCATGAAAAATGGACTCTCCCATTTGCTCTGAATCATTGTAATGAAGACAAAACCCTTTCAATATAAGCATGGCAGGTAGCAGGTCCCTTGGCATTGTGAACTGCACAGAAATGTAGAAATGACAATAAGAGTTGTTGAAATGTGAACCAGTCCCAGAACTCTTAGATTAACTGTGTACCTCAGTGAAATTTCATCTTTTTGATCCAAAGCTACTTAGAAAAAAATTCGGGGGTTGGGGGAAGAGAGGAGAGAAAGGGAGGTGGTTGTTTGTTTGTTTTTATGTGGAAAGCACAACTCAAAGAATATTCTAAATTCAGGACTAGAGGAATGATATTTTGTATGTGTGCAGATGTAGTTCCTTGGTGGTCCCCAATCTTGGAAAAAATTATTTTTGTAAACTAAAATAATCTGAAACAGATTATAGGGAAATCCATCAGAAAAATAAATACAGAGTGTCTAGTATGACATGAGGATGTCCATTAGTGGAGCTGCACTGGAAATATGGTGAGAGAAGTATTTGTTTTTCTATAATTTAACACAGTTGTGTTTCTATCTAGCTTGATCAATGCTGGTCTTGTATCCTAAATCTCCCTTTCTTTGCCTTCCTAGTGAGTCACTGACCATATGATTCCAGCTCCCAGTCCAGCTGCTGAGGAAGAAGGAAAAAAGTAACTAGTCTTGACAAACATGTAGGCCATTTTGGGTATGAGGTTGACATTGCTGATCCTTTCAGCAGTCTCAAGAGAACTGATACTTTCAATCTCATTCATTATAAGCCAAGGTACTCTCTTGTTATCTATGTACCGAGTTCATTTGCAGGGTCTTTCAGGACCAAATTCAAATTGCTTACTGTTTTATTTACAATGCATCTATAAATGCTGCTATGATTTGTTATGTTGGGAGGAGACGTTTGTGTGTCTAGGGAATCTATGCCTGTATGCTTAACTTTGTCTAGTAAATTAAAAATTTTTTAATTAAAAATTTAAAAAAATTTTGCAAATATTTTTGTAATTTTTTTTCTCTTGATTTTGCAAGTCAAGTTGTATATATTGCATTACTTACTCCCTCTACCAGAAATGTCGACTTGCTTTACAAAAACATCATCCTATCTCAATGATTGCATTTTATATAGACAGGTTGGAAAGAGCATTAAAATGCTTCCTGCTTTAGCTGCATAGCACAGGGAGATCAGCTCGGTGCTTTGTAACCACCTAGAGGGGTGGGATAGGGAGGGTGGAAGGGAGACACAAGAGGGAGGAAATATGGGGATGTATGTATATGTATGGCTGATTCACTTTGTTATAAAGCAGAAACTAACACACCATTGTAAAGCAATTATACTCCAATAAAGATGTTAAAAAATAAATAAATAAATAAATAAATAAATAGAATTTTTAAAAAAATGCTTCCTGCTTTTTCAACAATGGGTAGAATATAGCATTGGTGCTATATCAACTACTGTTTTTCTACATGAATTTTCTTCTCAAATTGATGGCGTTTGAAATTTAGTAAATTTAACTAAGAAAATGTGTAGTATAATCATTTTAAGGTTGATTATTTTTACTTGATTACAATCATAAAAATGACCAGATGGGAGGACAATTTTTGTTAAGGAAAACTATGAATTGTCAGATGAGAAAAAAAAAATTATTCAATCTTTCACTGAACTTTGAAACAAATGAGGAAGATTAGTCACATTTTAAAGAAAAAAAAGCAATAGCTCTCTGAATCTAAAGTTTTCTCTATGTGTTTTTTTCTACCAGATAATACCTTGAATAGTGAAATTTGAGGGCAGTTGATTTTTTCACTTTGTTTATGATAAATTTTACCAATGCAAAAGTAATGTTATTATTATCTTTGCATAGTAAAAACATATCAAAATTTTCAGTTGTCTGTTTGTTTTGAGTCCCAAGTAAGGAATTCCTCACTCCTAGGTGATAGAAGAATGCACTCATGTTTTCTTCCAGCATTTCTTTCATTTTGTTTTGCTTTGTTTGTTAACTTTAGATATCTATTACAGTTGGAATTTATCCTGGTATAGTGTGCGAAATTTGAACTCAATTTTATCATTTTCCAAGTCAATCTTTTTGTTGCAACACTGTTTATTGTTTTTTTAAAACATTTTACCCCACGAATTTGAGGTCCCATTTTTTTTTTTTTTTTTTTTTTTTTTTTTTTTTTTTTTTTTGTGGTATGCAGGCCTGTCACTCTGTGGCCTCTCCCATTGCGGAGCACAGGCTCCGGACGTGCAGGCTCAGTGGCCATGGCTCATGGGCCTTGCCGCTCCACAGCATGTGGGACCTCCCTGGACCGGGGCACGAACCCATGTCCCCTGCATCGGCAGATGGACTCTCAACCACTGCGCCACCAGGGAAGCCCTGAGGTCTCATCTTTACAATATTTTGCATTGTCATAAATCCTTTAATCTATTTCAGGACTTTCTTTTTTTAAAATTTTTATTGGAGTATAGTTGATTTACAATGTTGTGTTAGTTTCAGGTGTACAGAAAAGTGAATCAGTTATACATATACATATATCCAATCTTTTTTAGATTCTTTTCCCATATAGGTCATTACAGTATGTTGAGTAGAGTTCTCTGTGCTATACAGCACTTCCTTATTGGTTACCTATTTTATATATAATAGTGTGTATATGTCAATCCCAATCTCCCAATTTATCCCTCCCCCACCTTACCCCCTAGTAACCATAAGTTTGTTTTCTACATCTGTGATTCTATTTCTGTTTTGTAGATAAGTTCATTTGTACCCTTTTTTTTAGATTCCACACATAAGCAATATCATATGACACTTGTCTTTCTCTGTCTGACTTACTTCACTCAGTATAATATGTTTCAGGACTTTCTGTTCTGCTGAGAGCTCTCCCCTTTGGTTGTAAAATTTTCCTCCATTCATATAGGATCTCTGGCTGGGATTGATATGAGACAGACTATCAAGAGAAAGAAAATGACTTTTATTTATATGTGCACAGGAGACCTCCCAAGAAACAGGAAAACCCAGAGAAGTGTTTAGGCCTAAATGTTTATATAAAATACTAGGTTGAACAATGTATTCATATGTACCCAATTAATGAACTTATCCTATAATGTATATCCTTTAAGGATAATTTAATATATTTTAAAGTTGGCATCATCCATATATTACAGAACATTGTATATACACAGTGAATTTTGTAGGATGATTTCTAAAATAACAAGTCAATTTTTTTCGTATATGGGTTCCGTAATTCATCTCATTGCTTACTTTTTATTTGTTGATTCAATACTACCTTCATTCTCCATTTAGCAACCCCTCCAGTTTTCATTTCATTTGGTAAAATGTATATGTGCATGTGCATATATATACAGATATAAACACATATATATGTGCATACACACATATACATATAACATATTTACTAAATATATAAAATGTACATAATATATTTTTCAATATAGTAATTAATGGCATATGTCAATAGGAGAGATCTATATGAATGATCTTTCCAACTCTTATCTCTATGTTTGTCTGGTCTTCTCTTGCCTGACCCAGTACCATGTGGTAGGAATCAGAGAACTTCAGGTTTAACTCCTCAGCCCCTCACAAATACACACACACAAACACATACACCTTACCCTCTGCACCAGATTCTGAGACATTAAGAATAAAACTTATACTTTGGGAATACCCAATTTATTGGAAGTAGTCTGCTCTTTCCTGTCTGTGCCCTCTGAGATCTAATGCTGTGTGAATTTCTTGTTACACCTTTCTATTTAGACATTTACCACGGTACCAAGTTCACATACTGTGATCCAGCAGGCAGAAAATGAGACGCTGATATAATTTTAATGGCCCTGTGCTTTATTTAAGGTTTCTCCTCTTAATTTTAAAATCTGAATGAGTATAGATGGGGCATAACCTTTCCACTCATTGTCTTAAGCCAGCTTCCTTTACATATTCATTTAACTGCTTTGTCCTTAAAGTCATCTGTGTATTTTTTAAAGTGCTGCTGAAGACTGTTTCCTTCTGCCTACATTTCTGGTTTTCACTTATTTTCCTCTAAGACTATGACCAACAAGGACATCTATCTTTATCCACCAAACACCCAATCACAAACACAAATATACATCCACTACACTTTTATTTGAAGCTGGATTCTGTTCCAGCATTCCTTGTATTAATTCAGAACTATGACTGCAGGCACAACCAATACCAACATCTTCTTAAAAACCTTTCCACTGTGGTCCATCTCATCACATGGACCAATTCCTTCATTCTTGCCCTCAGCAACTCCCCGGGTCTTGTTGATTTACTTCCATGGTCTTTGGTAGTGCTTTGATGTGGGCTATGGTCTCCTCTGCTGTACTTGCTAAGCCTTGACAATCTTGGATTGATTGTTACAAAGGCAAATTACTTCCAGCTTGCATTACTTTGAAACTAACATGTTGTAACAGAGAATTGGGTTTAAAATGAGAGTGATGTAAATTGAGAACCAGTTTCCCCTTCTTATTATCTTGATAAATTAGGCAGATAAATTTATTTTATATTTAAATTCATTTTGCCTTAATTTCCTTGTCTGTTTAATGAGGATAATATTCATATATGTCTTTTTTTTTATTGAGGATTAAATGATACTGAGCATATGTATAATTATATGAAAACAACAACCATTTATATTATGTAAAATTTTATTCTAGTTGCTTTGCATACATTATATCTAGTCCTTAGAAAAACAATAAAAGCCATTTTTTGTCACTGTAAATTTTTTGCAAATGAAGCCCTGGAAGGCTAATTTACTTACTCTAGGCCCTCATGGTATTGATCCCCATGGATTTAAATTTAAATACTTAGTTCCAACACCCACGCACCCTGTGTGAAGATAGGAAGATACCATCCTATCTTCACAAATAAGTAGACACAAATGAAGTGCTCAATAAATATGATTTTTCCCGTTATCGTTAAGATAGTAGAAACATTTTAGTCACAGTAGGAATTAATTAAAATTACTGTAACATTAACTGGAGTATGGATTCTTTGAGACAAGTAATCTTGACTTACTCAAATTACTTCTCCCAGAATACTCAACTCAGTGTTTTGCATATAGTTGGTGTTCAACAAATGTTTGTTGAATTGCTGAAAAATTATTAAATTCAATTTTGGTTTAAAAATAACTGTTATAATGTTAGTGTGTGGTATTTTTATGTGCTTAAATCCAGAAGAAAGCTTGAACAAGAAAAGATCTTAATGAAGAGTGTAAAGTTATGACCACCATGCATTTAATCTGCAGACTGATATATAGTAATTTATAGAGGATCATTAGCAATACAACCAAAACATAATTGAATTCAGATTCAACAACACCATTAGGTTAAAAGCCAAAATAAATATAAAATTCACATCAGTCATGGTTAGAGTAACTGCTTTTCATTCCCTTTCACTTTCCTTCAAAGCAATTTAGTAGTTCACTTGATTAGATGTTAAGAATGCTGTGCAGGGGGCAGAGAATGAGTGGGAACTGTTGTTCAGGTTGATTTTAATAGCATTCTTTTCCATTTGGAAAAAAGATAACCTACACACGGTTCTACCTCTGTGATAAATTGCTGTCACAATCATGGCAGCCAATGAGCCAGAATTTCAACTACAGCCAAAGTCTGTGTACACATTGCATTGCAGAGACAATGTGTGTTGAGAACAGTCGACAAATGACTTCAGGAACAGGCCAGCCTTATTGCAGAAGTCATTTCTTTACCAAATGTTATTTATTCAGGGTGGGCTGAAGGTGATGATCTCAATCACCTCAATGAGCTGCTATCACAGAGAGAAATTTGCATCTAAATAATGACATGTAGATATTATTCCTCATATTAATGTGACTGTGACCTTTTGCAGAACTATTATGGGGGTAAAAATCTCCTGGTGATGTGAGACACATTTAAATTCATAACTTTTAAAAATGACACCAATTCTCAAAGAAATAATGCCCCTGGTGTGTATTTGTACAATCTTGACAGGGAGTAAGATGATGGTGGCCTTACTTAAAGCCAACGTCTTTATAGTTTCTATGCCTTAAAGAATGCACAGAATAATTATTTATGTGCATGTTTTGTAAAAATATTTGCATTGAATAGACCAGAAATATCAAGTGTGTCCTTCATAATTAGCCTGATTAAACAGAAGAATATATCAACCAATCTGCTAGATGGAATGAGTTGATTAATCGAATTTTAATTAGTATAAGCTTTGTAAAAAAAATGACATTCAGAAAAGGAAAAAGGAAAATGAAATGTTTTCAATTTATGTAGTCCTTTTTTACCATAAAATTCATCTTGTAGTCAGTATATCCATCCACAAGTACTTATGGAGACAGTACCTATGATGCTCAAGGCAGAGTGCTAGATGCTTCAAGGAATACAAATAATTGTTCCCTCTGTTACTCTATATGATGTGGTCACTGGCTTTATGAGAATATAATATAGTTTGTACATAGTTAGACATAGCTGGGGAAGGGGCAACTGACATTCTGAACACTTTCTACATGCCAGGCACTTTAGGAACAATTTTTTATTTCTTCCTCACAGTAAATCTTTCCCAATGGAAATCATCTCTGGATTTTGAAACGAGTAAACTATGACATAGCAAATGTGAATATTTTGTCTAAGTCTGCATAACTAGTCATAAATGAAATCAAACTTCTACTCAGACTTTTTAAAATTTAAAACCCACACTCTTTGCAACAGTATACATTTATATAGCACTGTATTATATATCAGTCTGTGATTGTAAAACACAAGGAATGGCAGTGATAGAATACTGAAAAGTAAAAGTAAATATTTCATGGTAAGGAAGAGAAAAATGAGGATATTTACTTCTCATGGCAAAAATGGAGCCCTGGTGAATCATAACATTCCCCAAACTATTCCCTGCTCTCAATTCTTTGCCTCTTTGCTTAAAGGAAATTCTAACTAAAATCTCAGAGGCAGACCTGCTTAAATATTTCACATTTATATTTGGAAACATCAGCTACTGTTTTGTGAAATCTTAGTTACCTCCCAAGCAAGTGTATATAGTGAAGGTATTGGGATTACATCAAGATCACACAGCTATTTGTGGGAAGGTAAAAATATCAAAACAGAAACAAACAAAAAAAACTACTTTTTTTCTTTTTTTTGCGGTACGCGGGCCTCTCACTGTTGTGGCCTCTCCCGTCGCGGAGCACAGGCTCCGGACGCGCAGGTCCAGCGGCCATGGCTCACGGGCCCAGCCGCTCTGCGGCATGTGGGATCTTCCTGGACCGGGGCACGAACCCATGTCCCCTGCATCGGCAGGCGGACTCTCAACCACTGCACCACCAGGGAAGCCCCCAAAACTACATTTTTATTTCAGGAACATAATATTGTCCTGCACAAAACTGTCTACTAACTAAAGGTTTAACTAAATTATGAATGTCTATGTATTCAATAATAATTTTCTACATTATTCTAATGAGCTAAAGTGTTAACTCTTAGATTATACAAACCACAGAAAGATAATATTTGCAAAGACTCCAAAAAACAACTAAGATTTTATTATAAAAATATACTTCAGGGACTTCCTTGGTGGCTCAGTCGTTAAGAATCTGCCTGCCAATTCAGGGGACACAGGTTCGTGCCCCAGTCCGGGAAGATCCCACATGCCGCGGAGCAACTAAGCCCGTGAGCCACAACTACTGAGCCTGCGCTCTAGAGCCCGCGTGCCACAACTACTGAGCCCGAGTGCCACAACTACTGAAGCCCACGCACCCAGAGCCCGTGCTCCTCAACAAGAGAAGCCACGGCAATGAGAAACCTGCGCACTGCAACAAAGAGTACGCCCCACTCACTGCAACTAGAGAAAGCCCGTGCACAGCAACGAAGACCCAACACAGCCAAATAAATAAATAATTTAAAAAATATGTGTATATATATATATATATATATATATATATATACTTCAACTTAGAAGAGTACCCGCCAAGTTAAATGAATTAGAAAAGAGACAAAAAGAATATAATTATCTGTAATCCTTTCATTCTTCTTCATATAATTACTTTTATCATTATGTTATAAAATTTAACAATGTGTTTTAATTTTTATAGAATTAGACCAGTCTAATATTCTGCCATATTTATGAAACATAAGGTGCTTGGCCTTCATTTTAATTTTTTTCCATTTTATTCTATTATAAGTAATGCTGTTAGAAATATATCCATGCATAAACTTTTCACTCCATCTTAGCCGCATATATTTGATCATTTCTTAGAGAAGTTTCGGAAAAGTTTTTGCTAAAGTAAAGGTAACATGAATTTATAAAGATTTGGGAACTTATTAGCCACATGCTTATTCAAAATAATTATATGTTTCTATCAACAACTTAAGAGGGGATCAATTTTATCACACCATCACTAGGAAATAATAAATCTTTTGTGTTATAAGCACTGTTTTTCTGATAAAGAACATCTGGATAATTAGAAGTGATAAGAAAAGGCCTTTGGTTTGTTTTAATTCTTTCACTTCAGAATTTTACATCTATAGCAAGCCCATTTTCTAATTTCATGCTTTTCATTCCTGATTAAATACATTCTGACTTCCATAATTTGTGTCTTTCATCTAAGGAACTAGCAGTGTTTCACATACTTTACTTGTGTAGTTATATGTTGGTATAAAGCTGGGTGCATAATTCGCGTAATCACAGGACCAAATATGGCTTAAGTACTCACCAAGAGAAAGTTCTGTTTGAACTGGGTGCTCTCAGTTTGAACTGAGCTGAACTCTCAGATGATACAAAGAATTCTCAGCAGTTCATAAAACTAGAAGTTGGGTCTGAGGCCTACCACCTGTCTCACCCACCAATTTATGCACGTTCATTGAAAAACATATTTATTAATTACCTACTATATTCTGGGCATTATTCTAAGCAATAAGGGTACAAGAATCAGGATCATTTCAGAAAGGGATTTGACATTCCAGTGGGGAGTGCTCTGTGTGGGTGGCACAAAAAGCAAGCATGAAAGCAATGGTAAAAACAACTACAGTGCTAATCTATGAGTGGAGAAATACTGGAAAAAAATGTCAGGTAATGGAGACAGAGAAAGAGGGGGAGACATTGTTTTAGATTGTGTGGTTAAGAAATCCTTTACAAAGGTGAGAACATTTGAACTATGATCCAAATGACAGAAAGAAGCCAGCTATGTAAAGAGTCTTTCAGATGACATGAACAGCAGGCTCACTATCCCGAAACTGGAATATCTTGGGACATTTGAAGAACAGAAAGAAAATCAGTGGGACTGATAGAATGGAAGTGTGATGGTAGATGATCGCAGAGAGGTAAGCAGGTATCACTTTTAGAATTTACAAGCTATTTATATTTGATTCTAAATGAGAAGCCATTGAATAATAGTGAACCAGGGAGTTGCATGTTCTGATTGAGCTTTAGCAATATTATTGGCTGTTGTCTGGCCAATGAATTGCAGGGAAGCAAGAGAGAAAGAAAGCAGAACATATAAGAAGCTCTTACTAGAGTTTAGGCAAGAGGTACACATGTCTTGAACCGAAGTGGGAGTAATGAAGACAGAATAAAGTTATTAGAGTTGGGCTTTTCACTGGATGCAAACCTTCCTTGAGGTGATGTTCTGGTAAACTGGCTCTCAAAGCAAGCAAATCAACCCTAACCCAACTTTCAGATCTTTCTCCAACAAAGATGGGTTTATTCAGGATCAGCAGAGAATTGCAATTCAGGGTCTTCAACCATGGCAAGCCCCATGCAAGTCCCGCAACAGCTAAGAAAGAGAAAGCTTTTATAGAGATGAAAAGGAACATGGGAGGGCTATAGTAAAGAGTCCACAGCTATTCATTGGCTGAGTTGTTGTCAGGAAAGAAGAGTCTTTTTTCTTCCTATTGTACTCTGCTAATGTTGCAGGGCATGAGAGCTCCCCCTACTGGTCTCCCAATTCTATTTAATTCAGGTTTCTGTATATTAAATTTTTACAAACGCTACACACTTCCATGTGTAGTGCAGGTAATTTATAACAAAGTAGTCCCAATTTTTCCCTCCTGTCCTTTATGACGTTTCTGTCATTCATTTCTCTTATCATTACTTTAACTAAATAGTAACCTTTTTGGATCAATTAACCAGAAAATAAAGATTTTGTTTTGCCATTATTTATTTATTCTCCAACACTCTTCTTTCTTTATGTAGATCTGAGTTTCTAACATAACATATGTAATTCCTTTATCCCAGAATAAGCTCTATTAAACATTTTTGTAGCGCAAGTCAGCTGGCTATGAATTCCCATGTATTTTTAAATTTTGTTTTATTTTTTAGACAGACGTTCTTATTAGTTATCTATTTTGTACATATTAGTGTATACATGTCAATCTCAATCTCCCAATTCATGCCACAACCACCACCACCCCCACCCCCGCTTTCCCCCCTTGGTGTCCATACGTTGGTTCTCTACATCTGTGTCTCTATTTCTGCCTTGCAAACCGTTTCATCTGTACCATTTTTCTATATTCCATATTTATGCATTAACATACAATACTTGTTTTTCTCTTTCTGACTTACTTGACTCTGTATGACACTCTCTAGGCCCATACACGGCTCTAAAAAATACCCAATTTAATTCTTTTTTATGGCTAATATTCCACTATATATATGTACCACATCTTCTTTATCCATTCATCTGTCGATGGGCATTTAAGTTGATTCCATGACCTGGCTATTGTAAATAGTGCTGCAATGAACAGTGGGGTGCATGTGTTCTTTTGAATTATGGTTTTCACTGTGTATATGCCCAGTAGTAGGATTGCTGGGTCATATGGTAATTCTACTTTTAGTTTTTTAAAGAACTAAAAAACTAAATTTTAAGTGTTTGCTGTTATCCATGGTGGCTGTATCAATTTACATTCCCACCAACAGTGCAAGAGGATTCCCTTTTCTCCACACCCTCTCCAGCATTTGTTGTTTGTAGATTTTCTGATGATGCCCATTCTAACTGGTGTGAGGTGATACCTCATTGTAGTTTTGATTTGCATTTCTCTAATAATCAGTGATGTTGAGCAGCTTTTCATGTGCTTCTTGGCCATCTGCATGCTCTTAGGGTTGCTTTTCGTCTTGTTTATAGTTTCCTTTGCTGTGCAAAAGCTTTTAAGTTTCATTAGGTCCTGTTTATTTGTTTTTGTTTTTATTTCCATTACTCTAGAAGGTGGGTCAAAAAGAGATCTTGCTGTGATTTATGTCAAAAGGTGCTCTTCCTAGGTTTTCCTCTAAGAGTTTTATAGTGTCTGGTCTTACATTTAGGTCTTTAATCCATTTGGAGTTTATTTTTGTGTATGGTGTTAGGGAGTGTTCTAATTTCATTCTTTTACATATGGCTGTCCAGTTTTCCCAGGACCACTTATTGAAGAGACTGTCTTTTCTCTGTTGTATATCCTTGCCTCCTTTGTCATAGATTAGTTGACTATAGGTGCATGGGTTTATCTCTGGGCTTTCTATCCTGTTCCATTGCTCTATATTTCTGTTTTTGTACCCGTACCATATTGTCTTGATTACTGTAGCTTTGTAGTATAGTCTGAAGTCAGGCAGTATGATTCCTCCATTCTATTTTTTTCCCTCAAGATTGCTTTGGCTGTTTGGGGTGTTTTGTGTCTCCATACTAATTTTAAGATTTTTGTGTTCTAGTTATGTAAAAGATGCCATTGGTAATTTGATAGGGATTGTTTTGGGTAGTATAGTCATTTTCATAATATTGATTCTTCCAATCCCAGAACATTGTATGTCTCTCCATCTGTTTGTATCATCTTTGATTTCTTTCATCAGTATCTTATAGTTTTCTGAGTACAGGTCTTTCACCTCCTTAGGTAGGTTTATTCCTAGGTATTTTATTCTTTTTGTTGCAATGGTGAATGGGATAGTTTCCTTAATTTCCCTTTCTGATCTTTTGTTGTTAGTGTATAGGAATGCAGGAGATTTCTGTGAAATAATTTTGTATCCTGCAGCTTTACCAAATTCATTGATTAGCTCTAGAAGTTTTCTGGTGGCATCTTTAGGATTACCTATGTATAATATCATGTCATTTGCAAACAGTGACAGTTTTACTTCTTCTTTTCCAATTTGTATTCCTTTTTTATTTCTTTTTCTTCTCTGATTACCATGGTTAGGACTTCCAAAACTATGTTGAATAATAGTGGTGAGAGTGAACATCCTTGTCTTGTTCCTGATCTTAGAGGAAATGCTTTCAGTTTTTCACCATTGAGAATGATGTTTGCTGTGGGTTTGTTGTATATGGCCTTTATGGTGTTGAGTTAGGTTCCCTCTATGCCCACTTTCTGGAGAATTTTTATCATAAATGGGTGTTGAATTTTGGTGAAAGCTTTTTCTTCATCTATTGAGATGATCGTATGGTTTTTATTTTTCAATTTGTTAATAAGGTGTATCACATTGATTGATTTGCGTATATTGAAGAATCCTTGCATCCCTGGGATAAAGCCCACTTGATCATGATATATCATCCTTTTAATGTGTTGTTAGATTCTGTTTACTAGTATTTTGTTGAGGATTTTTGTATCTACATTCATCAGTGATATTGGTCTGTAATTTTCTTTTTTTGTAATATCTTTGTCTGGTTTGGTATCAGGGTGGTGGTGGCCTCATAGAATGAGTTTGGAAGTGTTCCTCCCTCTGTAAATTTTTGGAAGAGTTTGAGAAAAATGGGTGTTAGCTCTTCTCTGAATGTTTGATAGAATTCACTTGTGAAGCCATCTGGTCCTGGACTTTTGTTTGTTGGAAGATTTTTAATCACAGTTTCAATTTCATTACTGTGATTGGTCTGTTCATGTTTTCTATTTCTTCCTGGTTCAGTCTTGGAAGGTTACACCTTTCTGAGAGCTTGTCCATTTCTTCCAGGTTGTCCATTTTTTTGGCATGGAGTTGCTTGCAGTAGTCTCATATGATGCTTTGTATTTCTGCAGTGTCTAGTGTAACTTCTCCTTTTTCATTTCTAATTTTATTGATTTGAGTCCTCTCCCTCTTTTTCTTGATGAGTCTGGCTAAAGGTTTATCAATTTTGTTTATCTTCTCAAAGAACCAGCTTTTAGTTTTATTGATCTTTGCTATCGTTTTGTTTCTATTTCATTTTTTTCTGCTCTGATCTTTATGATTTCTTTCCTTCTGCTAACTTTGGGTTTTATTTGTTCTTCTTTCTTCAGTTCCTTTAGGTGTAAGGTTAGATTGTTTATTTGGGATTTTTCTCATTTCTTGAGGTAGGATTGTATTGCTATAAACTTTCTTCTTAGAACTGCTTTTCCTGCATTCCATAGGTTTTGGATCATCGTGTTTTCATTGTCATTTGTCTCTAGGTGTTTTTTTTATTTCCTATGATTTCTTCAGTGATCTCTTGGTTATTTAGTAATGTATTGTTTAAGCTCCATATGTTTGTGTTTTTCCTTTTTTTCCCCTGTAATTGATTTCTAATCTCATAGCATTGTGGTTGGAAAAGATGCTTGATATGATTTCAACTTTCTTAAATTTTCTGAGGCTCGATTTGTGATCCATCCTGGAGAATGTTCCATGTGAACTTGAGAAGAAAGTATAATCTGCTGTTTTCGGATAGAATGTCCTATAAATATCAAGTAAATCCATCTGGTCTATTATTTCATTTAAAGCTTGTGTTTCCTTATTAATTTTCTGCCTGGATGATCTGTCCATTGGTGTAAGTGAGGTGTTAAAGTCCCCCGCTACTATTGTGTTACCATCTATTTCCTCTTTTATAGCTGTTAGCATTTGCCTTATGTATTGAGGTGCTCCTATGTTGGGTGCATATATATTTATAATTGTTATATCTTCTTGGATTAATCCCTTGATCATTATGTAGTGTCCTTCCTTGACTCTTGTAGCATTCTTTATTTTAAAGTCTATTTTAGGGCTTCCCTGGTGGCGCAGTGGTTGCGCGTCCGCCTGCCGATGCAGGGGAACCGGGTTCTCGCCCCGGTCTGGGAGGATCCCACGTGCCGTGGAGCGGCTGGGCCCGTGAGCCATGGCCAATGAGCCTGCGCGTCCGGAGCCTGTGCTCCACAGCGGGAGAGGCCACAACAGAGGGAGGCCCGCATACCACAAAAAAAAAAAAAAAAAGTCTATTTTATTCTGATATGAGGATTGCTACTCCAGCTTTCTTTTGATTTCCATTTGCATGGAATATCTTTTTCCATCCTGTCACTTTCAGTTTCTATGTGTCCCTAGGTCTGAAGTGGGTCTCTTGTAGACAGCACATGTATGGGTCTTGTTTTTGTATCCATTCAGTGAGCCTGTGTCTTTTGGTTGGAGCATTTAATCCATTCACATTTAAGGTGATTATCAATATGTATGTTCTTATTACCATTTTCTTAATTGTTTTGGGTTTGTTTTTGTAGGTCCTTTTCTTCTCTTGTCTTTCCCACTTAGAGAAGTTCCTTTAGCATTTGTTTTAGAGCTGGTTTGGTAGCGCTGAATTCTCTTAGCTTTTGCTTGTCTGTAAAGCTTTTGATATCTCTGTCGAATCTGAATGAGATGCTTGCCAGGTAGAGTAATCTTGGTTGTAGGTTTTTCCCTTTCATCACTTTAAATATATCGTGCCACTCCCTTCTCACTTGTAGAGTTTCTGCTGAGAATTCAGCTGTTAACCTTATGGGAGTTCCCTTGTATGTTAT